>NC_089651.1:34528866-34830533 GCF_037042795.1 Molothrus aeneus | reverse complement strand
GATAATCTTAGGAATATCCTACAGTAAACATTAAATATACTATGCAATTGATTTTAAAATGTGATATTTCTGCATTTTTCTCAGAAAAAAAGGGAGTATTTAAAGCGATTTCCTATTAAAACATACTCTAAACTCCTTGTCTTGGACACTACAAGTACTTAAGAATAAATAGAGGGACAACATTTACCTTATTTGTGAAAAGGCTAAACTTTGCCCAGACATAAACCACTAATATATTCCTGCTTAAAATTTGACTATGAAAAAAAACCCCAAAAAGTTATAGAAAGGAATTTTATTTCTCTTACTTGTCATGTCAGTTACAACTGTTTTCCACATAATAATTTTTTCCCCTCAATTCTAAGCTATTTTGAGATACTAAAACCAGGCTGCCCCACTGCAAGGAATCTTGCCTCAAATACAATGAAAAGAAACCCATGTCTCTAAGAACAATCATAAAGTAAACAAACACTGTATCCTGCTTCATTGTTTCTGTAAACAAGGCTTTGGTTAGAATATTAACTTATATTTTTCTGTGGAAAATTATCTGGAAATGGGGCTGTAGCTGGAATTGTGTAAAAATTAAGTTCTAGATGAGTTTAAAATGCTGGGTTTATTATGTGTTCAGAATATTTTTATTCCTATTGTAAACTCAGTTTATGGATTTCAAGTGATGGTTTCCCAGGAAACAGTTTTCCTTCTCTTAGATTCTACTTCCAGGCACAAAGTTTCCATATTGTACAGTATCTTATTTTTTTATTTTTCTTTTTGTGCTTTGAGAAACCTGAAACCTTTTTTAATTTTCCCAAAAACAAAATAACAGGCAAAAGGTCTCATAGTTAGGCAGGCATCCTGGAAACAGACCAGAAAACTGTCGTCACAGCTCAGAGTTCTTTACTCCCTTGCACACTCAGGAGAAAAAGAAAGCCCGAGGCTCTCTAACAGCATAGAAAAGTTAAGCCAAAGTATGAGTTCACGTTTAAAATCCTTTTTAATGTAGGAAAGAGCTGTGACATTAGTTTTAAATCTGTGCATCTGTAAACCATGAAAATCCCGCTAGATGGTGCTCAAGAATACACAGTCCCTTGGACTGGCAAACCCCGTGGACTGAATGACACAGGTGATGGCATTGGTCACGATGCTAAATGGTTTATAGCTTTTACAGGTTTAGTCTCCATACTAAAAATCTAGAAATTACTCTAAAGTTCCTGGGATCCTAGTAGGGGAGAAGAATTAGATATTTCAGAACTGTTTTTCAAAGTATCTGTAACATTCAGAGACTTTCCCGTTGTTAACTGTGTTCATAGGAGTAATCTTGACAGGGGTCCTTTAAAATTCCAGAAAAGGTTGATCTCATGGTCTTGGTCAGAAAAGATTCTTTTCACTCTTCCTTATAAAGACTTGGAGCTGTTAAGGCACATCTGCAAGATCTGTAGTTTTTGAAATAGCAGGCAAAATACATGGGATTTTCTAGTATAAAGATTAGGAGAAATCCAGAAGAAGTCTGACATGGTCTTTGTTTTCAGACCTTGTCAGTCTTTTAAACTGAGGCAACAGCCACTATTATATTCCTGAAAGGCACAGAGTCCCTCTAAGCTGGGAGGCATCTTTGGATAATTTTAGGCAATGGGAAGTGAGTGGGGATTAAATTTCAATATAGTGTGTCACCTAGTCAATAAGTTGTTACTATGTGTGCTAATCAGCAAGTTTAAGAAGAAAACAGCAGCACCACCTTCACACTGTAATGGACTCTACTGATTCGTTTTCCTCTGAGAGCAGTGGTTACCAGGTTAAACCAGACAGGGCCATAAGCAGAGGAAACTCCAAACTGTAAATTCATGGGTAAGAATTTGACTTGGCTAAAAGAGTACATTTTTGCTCATGTACTGTTAGAAAATGGAGAGTGGTAAGGTTGAATCCAAGGTGCTGCTCAGTCAGAATACAAGGCTGTGATTTTAGGTGACTGCTTATATTTTAGTACAACCTAGCCACTCAGGTACTGCTTTTGACATTCATCAGACAAAGGATACTGTGAAAGGTCTAAATTGAACAATTCTTTCTAGAAATTATATGCAATTTTCAGGCTATGTGTAATAATTTACCATAATAAAAATAACTAATGGAAAACATAGCTATTATTTTTAATATTATCTGTAAAGAGTGATGGGAGGTATTATTCTTCCTTTCTGTAGAAAGCAATTATTGAATGCCAGTAAGAAAGCAGAGTTCATTGCTCCTCAGAGTGAAACTATGTCCATTTTTCCATTTAAAATAAAAAAAAAAAAAAAAAAAACAACAAAAGAAAAGAAGCTTCCCATGAAAGAAAAGAAGCTTCCCATGAACAAAGAATAGCCTATGAAATAAAGGCAAAACAAAAGAGACTGAACCTGTCTTTGTTTCCTTGTGGAGAATGTCTCTGACTTAAGAAAAAAGGAAAATAATGGAAAGCTTCTTTGATTGATTTTGCAACTAATAGAATAGAACAAAAGCATGCTAATTGCTTTAAAATAGAAATGGAGAACTTAATTCAAAATTGGCATAAACATGCTCAGCTTCTACTAAATTAGCACTGAGTGAAAACTGAATCTTCAGAGTGCCTCTCAACAAAAGTCTGTACATGAAAAAGCATAAACCAAGAACTATATGGTGCTCATGTTTCTATATCAAAAGCAAGGTTTACATTGCACTCTGTATTCCTTTATTACTTTGTACTATGGATTTCTCAATATGGTGATACTAAATATAGTATTGCACTAAACCTAAATTAGACTTCAGTAGATCCAGAGTAATTCAGGATTGTTAGGCTAGGGAAGATGACTGAATGAAATGTCCAATTGAATGAGATTTGGTCTTGCCCTCTTTCCATGTGTCTTAGAAGTTGTTATGCCAATTTATTCAAAAGTGGTGGTAATGCTTGCCTTAGCAAATTATTGTGAAACCTTCCTGTAATTGAAAATGCAAAGTATATAGAAATGTTCATGACATGAAGTTTGCTTTAAAGTTGCAGTGGAACATTCCCAGCAGGAGTGAGGAAAGGTCTTCGTTGTCAAAAATTTCAAGTACATTTTCAGTAAAGGGCAACCCTTTTTCATAATCATGGCACACAAATCAATATTGTTGTTCTATACAACGTAGCAAAATGAATAGTAGTAACACCAACTTCTTAACAGTAGTGCAATTTCTTCAGGGCTATTTCCAAGCTCCAGTGCTCTTCAGTACAGGAAGGTGAATAAGATGTCAATGGGATAGATTTAGAACATTTGGGGTCTGTGTTGTTTATAATATTTGCCAATTCTTGATTAAGCAGATCGACCTGCCCAGGCTTTCAAGGTCAGTGCAATTAGATAAGGATGTGAAAAAAGGTGAAGGAGCTGTTCTTGGAGATAATGTATAAGCAGTTGCAAAATGTTTCACCTGAATTTTAGAAGTACAGATCTCTGGAGTAGTGGGTGAAACAGGGTATTTACTGAATCTTAGCAAGATGGATTAGTTCAAAGAAAATGGAAAGATACAGAAAACAATTGACTCAGTAATTGAGTAGTAAAGTCAAAAAGCTACTGCTGCAGTATAGCCATATACTGTAGTCTCTTCAGCTTTTATAAATTAGAAAGGGTATGGCTGGGTCAGTACTTCACTCTGAGTTTAGAAATCTGAGTAACAACTAGTTGCAGCTTGAAGTAGATTTGGTAACATGCAAATAGAATCTTCTGTGAGTCAATGTGAAGCCATACCATAAAAAAGGTATGTAATTTGTGGTGGGGTACAGCCTCATCTCTCTCTGTCAGGGGAAGGTATTAAATTCAGTTCTGGATAAATTTCATCTCTGGCTCATTATTTTGCTCCCTTATTCTGTGTTTTGCCTACACAGATTCCTGCTGAGTGCTAAAAAGCAGTTACTGTATTTTATCCTGAAAGGATAACTACTTCTTTAGCTGTGACTTGAGAATTCTTCATTTGGATACTCATTTCACCAGGGAATGCCGGAATGATGATGTTTAACTTTAAGCTTCAGAGTTAAAAAATTGCAACTAAGCAGCCATTGTGAGGGCAGTAGTAATAACAGTAACAGCATGGAGTACTAAGTATTTTTTCCACATGATAATGTAGTCCCTATAAATTATAGGCTATGTGATTCAACACTTTAGCATTATGATTGGGCATTCTGTAATCACTGGAAACTACTTAAATAGTAGAGCACGTAAAAAGAAAGGTGATTGCCATGAAATACTGTGTTAATTTCACATAAAAGGATGGTTAAACAGGCTAAAATGCTGGTATGTGTGAGATCCGTTTATGAATCCAAGTGACTATGGAAGGAGAAATACAACAAATCAGAAAGAAGCACGGAAAGTGCTGGCATAAGCTGAAATCATATGGGGCTGTAATACATGCTTTACACTTTATTACAATTTTCCAATTAGCTGACTGCTGGAAAACACCCTGGCTTAGTGTGGAAGCAGCACAGTTTGCTGTTGCTGCTGGGTGTTAGAATGCAGAGACAATTACGCCATATTGAGAGTGTTATGGACAAACAGAGCAGAACCACCCATGTAACCTTTTAATAATTAAAATTTTCTGCTTTTCTAAAATGCTTTCCAAGTGCTGCAGCAGGTTCAGGACCCTGTTCGTGTCTTGTGTGCTGAAAAAGTGTTAATGTTTTACATACTGTATATGGAAAAGCTTAATTAAAAAGTACTGTGAAAATGATATTGGTATCTTTTCTTCTCAGTCCCCACATGGGTCTGTAAAACATTTCTTTATGAATGGCTTAAGGATAATAAATATATTGTGAAAATTAAAGAAAAACAAATCCTTTTTTGCCACTGTTTATATCTCCAGTATTTACAAAGACTGAATCTTTGTGAGTCAGCCAAATGCTTTTCAGTCTTTCTCTTTCCCACTATGGTTTTTGATTCTTTTTAGCAGGATCTATTGCAATATGACAAGGGGTAACAATTTTAAACAAAAAGAGGGTAGGTTTAGGTTAAATATTAGATAGTAGATATAAGAAAAAAGTTTTTTTCAGTCAGGGTGTGAGACACAGGCATAGGCTGCCCAGAGAGTTGGTAGATGTCCCACCCAGGAAACATTCAAGGTCAGATTTGGCTGGGCTCTGAGCAACCTGATCCAGTTGAAGATGACCCTGCTTGCTACAGCAGGGCTGGACTACGTGATCTTTAAAGGTCTCTTCCAAACCAAACTACTATCTGATTCTATGATTGCACTCTGTTCTGTGTTGCGGGTGGATTCCTTTAGTCAGGACAGCCTCAGGGGAAGGACGTGAGATATCCTTTACTGGCTGTCTTCCTCATTGCACAGGAATACTTAATTCTCCCTAAAGAAGATTGAGATGTGTTGGGATTTTCTTGAGGACAATATGTGTGAGCATATCTTTTCCATAGAACTCACTCCTTTAACAGAGGTTAGGCTTACACCTCTATATTTTCAATAATGTAGTAACTTTACAGACCCTGCAAATCACAGTATAGAAACATTATAGTTTCAATAATATGTCGGTTTAGGTACAGCAGAAACACACAATCCTCTTCTTACAAACATCCAGAAATTTCCAGATTTAATTGAAAATTCTGTTTCAATATATCACAGAGCTATGTAACTTTTTTTTTCAGAAGTCTTTCCAATTTAGCATGCATAATGCTTGTAAGTTGTATTCAGTGAAAATGAAAAGCTTTATGTTTCTGAGACTCATTTCTATGTAAATGAACTAACAAGCATGTGCACAGCAAAGCAGAGGCTATAAAAAGTAAAATGGAGTTTAGTTTACCAATATTTTGCAAGTGTTTTAACAGCTTGCACAATTAAGTTTGGGACTATGGTGAATTGGCTTTGTGTGTGTATTTTTGTCTGTTTGATTGACAAAATTTTTCCTTTGTTTAACTCTAATTACCTTTTTGAATTACTTTCAAGTTGGAGATTTGCATGTACTAGGCATCATGTATCATTGCCATCCTGTATTGCATGAGGATATATCCATATGTCCAGTTGCTTGTCTGTCAGGAGCTGGGGAACAGAGAGAAAATATATGACACTATCAAAATCCAAACTACTGTCCAAGAAATCTAAGTCTGGAAAAAATTGCAATTCTCAGCTCCCTTCATTTTGAGGGAAAATTCTCAGATATGAAGAGATATAACTTCTGTCAGGCTGAGGATGGAACTAAAACAACTTCACATGCTTCTATGAGTGTAATCCTCTAGATTATGAGCTAATATCAAAAGCTGATATGAGACTCTTCTTTAAATAAATATTTTCATCCCCCTGTGTAAACACACTGAGAATATGAGAACTGCATCACAGTTCTCAAGGATTTAGGCTATGTAGAAGCTAAAGATGGATTCCTCATAACCAAATGTAGTTGCCTATGTATGACAGAATCACCCAGACTCCTCATTATTGAACAGAAAAGAAAAACATCTCATCCTATGTATAGACGTCTGAAGTAAACTGGAAAACTCTTTTCTAAACTTTTCTATTATGCTCTTGAAAGAGTGAGTGACTAGCTTGGATAAAACGTTTGTACAGCGGATATCTGAGGTCCTGCGAGGTTAATCCACATTTATTTCTACATCTCACAGAGGCTTAGGTATAAGAAATACTCAGCTGTTTATTGTCTAATACTGGCACAATATTAAGCTTGTGCCAAAAGTGGAATCTATGGAGAGAATATAACTTTAAAGTCAAGTAATATTAGGCACCTCTGTGCTCACATGGGTAAGCAGGTGTTTGCTTGCCACATAAGCAAGCAGCAGTTTTTCTTTGCAGCCTCTTTAATCCATTCCATGCTTTGCTCTAGGCACTGAAGACCTCTTCTGGATACAATTCTGAATCTCCTGTGAAGTTTTTATTATGTTTTTATTATCATTAATATGAAGAAAGAGCATTTTTCCTGAGGTAAGTAACACTATTACTGTATTAGTAAAACAAAAAAGTTGAACAGATCAAGAATTAGCTGATAGGTATAAAAATGGTATCTTTCCAAATGCAACCTAAATGTGTTTCTGTATAAAACTCAATGATAGCTTCTTTGACTGACTAAAGGATTGACTAAATGGCATGTACAGAAATGAAAAAAAGAACATGGCATAGAAAAAGTAAATGAAAAAAATTGTGGACTAAAATAATTAGAAAAAATGTTTAACAAAGAAAGTCTAGAATTATATACCTAACCATAAGAAAGATAAGCCACATCTACTGCAGCTTGAAATAGTGGCTCAGAAAGTGTTCAAATTCATAATGGGTAGATAATTCAATGACAGCTCTCAAAATAAAGCCATAACACAAAACAATAATATAATATTGAATGTGTAAATAGAGACCAGTGAGTAGGGATAGGAACATTCATCCCTGTAGTTTGGTAAGATTGTATTAAAATGTTTTATGTGGTACTAGTGTTTGCATTTCAAAGTGGAAACCAGTAGAAATACTGAGAATTAAAAAAATATTTTGCAGCAAGAAATGAAAAGAGATAATTCTGTGTAGTTTATTGAAGAGTTTTGAGAGTTGGTATGATTATACTGTATAGGTGTGGAGGGAGAAAGATGAATACCAAAGGACCGTGTGGTGTAACAGGAGAAAACACAAAAATTTTCAATAGATCATGCGGGGCATATTGAAACTAAAAATGAGAAGAGAAGGGTTAATTAACTCCTGGAAAAACCTGGTAAAGAGAATGCTGAATTCAGTGTCCTTTGAGGGTTTCTGTTCAAGACTCAATCTTTGTAGAAGATAGGTGTTAGGTAGAGTGGTAGGTAGAAGATAGGAACTGCAAGGTAGAGTGGAGAAATTTAGGGATCTCTGCTATGTATATTGTCAGATGAGATGATGAAAAAGGTTCCTTCTGATGTTAAGCTTATGGAATCTATTAATCTAGTTAAACATACCTAAAGCAAGGGATAAGCATGCTGAGAGAAACACATCTAAATTTTTACCCTGACAAGACTCCCTTCACATGCATTGTGTCACAGCTGGCCTAATCTACCACAAGGGCAAATTGAAGAGTCTTATTGTATTGATAGCAAATGGAAAGTCTGGGAGGGTACAGTGATCAAGGAGGCTTTGTCTTTTGCAGAATACTTATGCATTTTCAAAGCTTGTAATGAAACAAAATGCTTGATAGGACACTTGCCATGATGAAACTTGGCAAGCGTGATTCAAGGACGAAGTGAACCTACAGAGTTTGGTGTGATGCATTTGTTGACATGTGACTGTTTCTTTCCAGCTACAGGATCAAAGCTCTTGCTCCAGTATGTGTGGTACAAGTACTGCATTGCTTTTGGGAGGAACTGACTCTTCAGGAATCTTCGTCCCCCTTGGGAAAAAAAAAAAAGAAAACATCTCAGTTTTTTGGTGGGGCTTAGTTCAGACAGGAAGAAATAATGGTATTTTTCAGATTTATCTGCTGTGTGACTTTTTAATTTGTCCAAAATAAGGCTGCAGTCCTTGCTATAATGTATATATAAGTGATTCAGTGACACATGGCAGAAAATAGCTTAATATCTTTAACTGAAAAATTGATCCTGGTTCCAGGGAGAACTTCTTCTTCTGTTAGCAGCATAAAAGTCTTTAGTTTATTAATGTATGTCCAATTGCATATATATAATAAACACATGTAAATAAGCACATAGAACATTTTAGTATTTTCTTAAAAATTATTCTACAATGGAAATTGTCATAATTTTTATTACATGGGACACTATATATAAATAACAGAGATGTGTGAACAACATCTGCTTGGTACACAAGTATGTAAGCAGAAAATATCAAAGCCTATTTAAATTCTGTTTCTTATTTGAAAAAGTGGTTGGCATATTTTTTGTTGAATCTGTCACTAAATGATGTTTAAAAATTTACATGAATAAATATTTTACTAGAGCTCCTGAGAAATATTAGTTGCTAAATTGATGAAAAAATTCCACAACAGACTTATTAAATACTTCTAAAACTACATATTGTTTCAGGGAAGGTAAATACCAATTCTAATTGCTCTTTATGGTGTTTTCAAACATAGATTAAAGGCCAACAAACATATTTCATCCTGATAAAGCTTCAAAGCAATTTACAGTTCATCTTGAAATGGGAAATTTTTAGCTTCTTTAGTTAATCTTTTCTGCTTCCATTTTAAAATCATACCTGACTAGAAAGTGCATAGGGCCCTTTACCTGAAATTTAATCTACATGCAATGCAGATTTTTTTTATTAGAAGTTTGCTTTTACTTAAAGAGGTGATAGAAAATGCTTTGAAAAATTTTTTTTATCTTAGTTCAAATTCTCTGGGAAACAGGAAAGTTAGATTGAAAGCTGTAATACTGAAGACAACTCTAAACTTACTGAAATCCAAGGAATAGTAATAAAAGTTGCTTCTACTACTTCATCTACAGCATAAAGTTAAAAAATTATTACAAGGAAAAATAGATTAATAGATAATATTCTAATGTAAAGATGAGCCTTAAATCTGATAAGCAGTTTATCTTTAAGATAAGCAGTATTTCATATCATTGTAAAACAGATATTTTGATGAATTTTGAAAGCCATTTTACAATAAGGTTTTGATACTAAGCAATTCAAAGAACAGATTCTCAGTAAATTTTAATATTGCTCAATAAAATTTGGATTTTATTCTGAGTTCTGAGAACCATTGTTTAGGAGATACATTCAAAATATGAGTAAGCACTTTAAACTTGACTGTGGTGTTGTCAGTAGTCTTTATCTTATCTTAAAATTTGCTTACCAGAATAGCTGTGACCATATTTCCTAATTTCTGTGCTTAATCTGCAGCAACTTTAAGTTTCTAACCAAAGGGTAGAGCTAAAGTACATTTGTGTACTTGAACAAATGCTGAGCAGCATCCATCATTGTGCTAGTCACACAAAGGACATGTACATTTTGATTTCCCACTTTTGAATCATATGGTGAAACCTGCTCAATTTAAATATTGATGGAATTCTGTTGTTGTTATGGTAAGTCATCATAAAATAAAAGTTTCTTTTCCTTTGGTACTAATAATTTACTTTTGGTGGTTAGTTTTGAGTTGGATCAGCTTCCTAAAAGAGCTCACTCCCTAGGCCCAAAAATGTGAATATTAGCAGACTGGAGAGAGAGAGAAAGCAAAGAGGCTGAGAATAATGAAGGATAATTGTATCACAGAGTGTTGGATATAGGTGACATTAAGCTGAGATGGAATTACATGCTTTATTTCCTGTACTTAATAGAACCCATCTCTGATTCCATGTCAACATCCAGCATATGAGGACAGCTTGCTTTTTGCATAATGTAAATTATACATGACAATGACTTTAGATTAGGTGTTTTGTCATACACTTCTTTTTCCTTATGTTAGAAAAACAAATATTTACAACAGTAGAAGAAATTTTTCAGTCCCCTATGTCTGTTAGCTGAGAAAAAAGGGGAGAGGAAGTTGTTTCTTTATTTTCCTTTACTTCTCATGAGAGTGCACATTTTTGAGTAAAACAGAATTGGCTTCAGTGAAATACTTCAAGTCTTGGAAAATGGAATACTTCACATCTCATAAATTACTTCTCTGATCTGAAATAATTATATAATTATTTCTTCAAAAAGAATGAATGCAGTAGGCTCTTGGATATTGGGCCAAGTATAGAAGATAATAATTCTAAGATCTTGATATAGCCAAATAAAGAGTAATTAAGAAAGTTCCTCTGCTCTCTCTGCTATTTCATGATTAAAGAAATGATCTGTACATTGATAGAACATTATTCTAATAATTTTTACTTTGGACGGCCAAAGAAGGTAATGGGATTTTAAAATTTCTACTTTCTATCAGAGTGAATGAGTAGCATGTTATCAGTACAACATCACATCATTTTGTAAAGCTAATAATATGAGCAACTTACTTCAGTAGAATAAAGCATGCAAGACCTTGCTTTTCTGTTTCATCGGATTATACAGTACCAAAATATAATGTATAATTAGATCAGAGCTTTTCAAGCAGCAAAAAGCACATTTGTCCATTGACCCTGAGACTCACTTGGTTAGAGCTGGGTGCTAATAACATCAGGGTTGTGCATTCAATCCAGTACAGACCTTTCACTTTGAAATTGGACTTGATGATCCTTGGGGATCTCAAAAGGATCACCTTTGCAACACAGAATATTTTTTGATTCTGTAATTTATTCTGCAATTTCAGGATAAATTAAACTTCCCCAGAAGTAACTCAGTTCAATGGTTTTATTTTACAATACTGTACATATATATATATATATATATATATACAATTTTTTTTTGTTTTAAATATCAAAATAGAGACAATAGTACTGACACCATTTATCTTTCATGGAAGGAATGCACAAAAGTCCTTTTGCTTATTTTGCTTGACCTTACAACAGATGACCATCTGGATAACTACTGTACATGGTGCCAAAAAAGCTGTTAACCCCCAAAATAAATAAATAAATAAAATTAAAATGAAAATCTGCCAAGAGTGTGTAATCATAAGTCTCAGAGTCAAATCTACAAATACAGGTCAAATACTGATTGTCAAAAAGCTTATCTTGCATAATTGTCTTGTGCTAGGAGGGAGAACACCCCCACTGCTTGATGCTCCTCACTCACTTTATGCTCAGTGCACTTTATGCTCAGTTTTATCTAACTTTTACCTGACTGAGAGGGTGGCGTGGATTCTTTTTTTTCAATGCTGTATTATGGACAGATGATATAAACAGTAATTTAATCTCTGGTCTCATTTTGCTCATCAAGACAGTTCAATTCTCATGATTTCAGTTGGAATTACAAGTCCTTGAAACCACTGAAAACCAGGCCATAATCCATCTGAACCTTGTCTGCTTTTCTGAAAGAATAAAACAAGTTAAAGTCAATGGGGTTGGTTCAGGGACAAGCTGCAGCTCTACAGAACTCCAGTACTGCAGCTGAAGGACTAGATGGACTTGATGATCACAAAGGTCTTTTTCCAATCTCAGTGATTCTGTGATTCTGTGAAGTGCTGTAAAACTGTAAAATGTATTAAAGTGCATTTGTCTTGCTGGCTTTTGTAATTTTATTTGTACTATCCAGTTTCTCCTGTTCATTCTTTTCTGGGAATGGAAATAGCAATTGCTGTCCTCTTTGAACACTGTTTTCTCCTGTATTTTTTTTTTTTGCAATTGAGTTGGAAAATGCAGTTTTTCAGTAAAAAACCTAATTGTTCCCTCATATTTAATAGAGTAATCTATAAGAAGTAAAGATGTATGAAACAAATTTGTCTTTATTTTACTTTGACTATCTAATTATTACAGAATACCTGGTTGGAAGGAACCTCAAGGATCCTCTGTTCCAGCCTTTCTCCCTAAAAAGATGGTGTAGACAAGATGGTCCAGCACCCAAGCTGGCTGACTCTTAAAAGTGCCCAATTTCAGGGAGCTCATCACTCCCTTGGGAGATTATTCCAATGGCTGATTGTTGTCTTTGTGAAGAATTTCCCTCTTGTGACCTGCCACAATCTCTCCAGGAGTAACTCATGGTTCCCTCTCAGGGCATCAAGTGGGTGCCTCAGTGTCCTGTAACAGAGTCGCTTTTTGCCCTTCTGTTGTGTGCTACTGCTACAGGTTCTCCTTGCACACCTGGCTTGTGGGTGTCTACAGCTGCTGAAGCTCCCTGTCTGCTTTTGCTTGCAATGCTGGAGGGTGTGGACAGAAGCAGAATCCTACTTCTGTGGGTAGCACATTTCTTTACCCTTTCTAATCTAAGAAAAAACCCCAAGACTAAGAAAAACCCTCCTCAGGCATTAGATATCAATTGTCATGAAAACTGCTCTCCCTACTTCTTCAGTGGCAGGGAGCCCACAGATTACTCAGTGACAGTACAGTGAAGCTTTTGAAAGGTATTTGATTTCACTGAATGGCACCTCTGCAGTTTTTATAATCAGTTTCCTTCACGAAGTCTTAAGTTGGTCCAAAACAATACCAAATGATGTATCCAGTGTATCTAGTCACCTTAAGACTGGGGGAAGAAAAGAACATTCAAGCTTTAGCTACATATTTGATCTTGTTTTATTTCTTGTATTGCTTGTTGATAAAAGAAGAAAAGCTTTAGACTGCTAGGCTTTAATCTCCCTTACTCAACTGTTACAATGTGTTCAATATTGATTAAAGCAATTTTTATTTCATATTCAAAATTTTTCTTCATATGAAAGCTGTTTAGAAAATGAGCAGTGAAACCAAGCTGTTAGAAACAAACCTGCATTTTCCAGCAAATCCATGAGTAGAGGAAGATTTTGTGAAAATCTTACTCCCTGAAAAGCAAATTTTTTAGTTCACAAGCTTAAAGTTATTCCTGATATTTCTCCTGACAATACCTCAGATTGTTACTTCTGACTATACATTTTATCATTTGGATACTTGTAATGCATAACTGGAGGATGGTGGTAAAAACCCCAACAGTTTTAATCAAGGTAGGATTATAATTTTCTGCAACACCTGTTCCAACCAGATGCCTCTGACTGTTGAATGTGATTCTCTGAATTCTCACAAATTGCACAATGAAATATTTTTGAAATGAATGGCCAATTCATTGCAGTTTTGCCAGAGTAAGTGCTGAATAACAAAACTGTAAAATTTTTGAAATATATGCTCAGGCTGCTGCAGAAAAAATAAGAGGAAAATCTTGATAATGAAAAATAAAGCACTCATTTTGGAAGTCTGAAAATCTTGTTTGCTCTAAGACACTACAGTGGCTATTCTCACTGTTGAGGACTCTTTAGAGAAAGGATTATATTTATAACTGAGTCCTGCTACTACCTGATTAAAAAAAAAATGTTTTAGTGATTTTTAATTCTTTCTTCCTGAAACTTTCTTCCTAGAGGTATGAGTCCCATTATTTTTGTATGTCCATAAATAAAGGCTCTGTATCTGGAGAGTAAAAACAGCACATCTGGATAGAAGTAAGGATGAAAAGCAGCAGCCAAAGGAGAGAGCAGGGTAGGGTAGGGTAGATTCTTCTAAAATCTTAGATTTGTGTGAGAAAATGATCTCATTCTTTTGTTGTGCCCCCTGTGTAGTTTCAGATAGAATATTCGCTCTTGATTTTTTTTTCCTCTCATGGATCCCCAGATTTCAGTTTTCCTTTGAGAGACACAATAAAATACCATGGTATATTTGCCATGACATTCTGAAGTAATTAGGAAGTGCTGCAGGAGAATAGCTGCAGATATTGGTTATTTGCTTCAGATACTGGAAAGTTCAGGCACTTCAATCTAGTGATCTGAAGTCCCAACAAAAGGTCCACTGTTATTTCTTGATACAGAAAGGGTCTAGGAGAATCTTGGTCTTGCTGAGAACAATTTTGCCTGATTTGCCTGAACCTCCTCTGTAAAAGCCTGAAAGGGCCAGGAAATTTTAAAGGCTCCGTGCGATCCTTTCTGAATGTTGCAATACATGTTTTTTTCATCAGAGAGCTTCTGAACTGCATCCTGGAGAATAATTCCTCTTAGAATGGTGTGAGTTTGCTAAATGTAAGACTTATTTAACATTTAAAGCTCCACTGTCTCAGTCTGTGTATACAGTTTGTGTACTGCCCAAATTATTCTAAACAACATTTAGCTCTTTTCCAAACAAGGGATGGAGCCCTGCAAAATCAGTTGCATGGGTATTTTAAAAGAAATCAAATTTTACTGTTTCAATTGTTTTTTAAGTTTATTCAAACTGTAGCAAAATTTACATATAAAGTTGTGCAAGAAATGAGGCAAACTGTAGTACATCTGTATGTGGCATGTGCAATATACCAAATCTTATGTAAACACAGTTTATTTGAACTAAAATTTATATCCAATTTATATCCAAAATTTATATCCAAAAAGTTCCTTTATAACTTTTCAGTCCCTATTATAATAATAAATGTGCTAAATCTTTGCAAACCATCTTCGTTTTTGAACTTTTGCAGTCCTTGCATTCTAATTGCTTGAGTTGAACTAGCACTACAACCAGACAATGGAAAACAGCTCTGACGGACTCAATCCTTCTGACAAAAAAAACCAAACAACAACCTACCTTAGATCAAATCTTGAAAATTGTTTAGAAAAGAGAACTGCAAGCATCAAAAGTGATGAAAACCAGAGGAAAACTATGAGTTTCAAACTTTATTTATAATGAGTTATAGATTTCTAGGGACCGCTGTTCTAATTTAATTTGATACTTTTTTTTGAAACACTTGGAAGTAGTGTGTTTAAACAACATAAATATCATTCTGGACACAACAAAAAGGGAAATAGGAATTATCAGATGACAGGATAGAGATTACTGTTAGTTTGGAAATCTCAGGATAAATATTCCAGCCTCTGGTATGTGCTGTGCAGAGATGACGCTGTACAGCCTGAATAAAAGCAGGGATTTTAAAAGAGAAAGCTAGACTTAATCTTATGTAAATCTGATGGAGGTGGCACAGGGTGCTAAGTCAAGTGACTGCAGCAAATGAATATTGTGGACACCTTTCAATAGATCTTGATGACAAATGTTTTCATTTACCAATACACTTGTAATTTGCCTGGCAGTACTTTTGCCAAATGTAAAGATGTCTGAAATTAGTGGGATAATAATACCATCCTCTGAGACTTGTAATGGAAGAAAGATCTCAGGCACCGTATTGAAATTCTGAGCAGTAGCAAGGCACTTCTCATACAGGAGTCACTTAGTCATAAAGAGAAATTGCAGCAGGGAGGAATGAAATGAAGGCAAACAGACAGCTAGTACCTGATGCTCTGAGCAAATACAGTGTATAAGCAGGCTTGGCTCTGCAGTGATACAGCTCAGGAGGCAGGGAAAGCATCGCTGAGCTTTCTGTAGGAAGCTGCAGTGCAGCGCTTTGTTACTCTTGTCACAATCTGCTCAGGTGAAGTGAGCCGAGGGGAGCAGGTGCAGCAGGGTGATGGGCCAGCAAGGAGGCTGTGCCTTGAATACAGCATGAGGCATTGAGCAGCTGCCTTTGAGAAGCAGCCCTTTCAACAGAAACTTTGAAAGCATTTCTTTCAGAGGCTGCACTGCACAGCTGCCCTTACTCCCATTTTCTGCAGCACAATCAAGAACACATTTACTGTTGACAGTAGAGATGCCTAAAGACTCTAAAAATGGCTCCTATGTATGCATATACACATATGCATACATACACAGTCACTGTAAGCTCTGTAAATGTATGTAGTGTAGATTTTATCTATCCCTCTATAATAAAAAGTGGGTTTTTTCTCCTCAGTTTTTCAAATTTACCAGAGGAGCATTTGCGTGATCACTAATGTCCTGGTTTCCCACAGTTTATGAAAGTTTCTTACTCTACAAAATTAGTAAGCAATAAAACAAGATTGTCAATCTCCTTTCACTGAGAATCATTTTTTTATTAAGGGTCTGTCTCTGTTCAGGGAAATCCTGCTGGGCATCCTTAAGCCCCACTGACTTCAAACTCAGCACATACTCAGATGTTTTCTTGAACAGGAGCCAGCACTGGCTCTAACATGACATCTAATTGCTTACTAGTATGAAAAAATAGTTCACAATCCATCAGAAGTTTTCAGTGGTGATTATTTGACTTTTTGCCGTTCTTACAGCAAGGCTTAGAGAGCTTGCAAGATCAAGCCCCTTTAGCTATACCATTCTTCTCAGGTCTCTGCTCCTCACAGAGATCAAGGAAGCCAGCTTTAAAGAGACTTTGAAAGGTACGGCTGCAGTGACATATCTCCTGATATGAAGATATGTTTTCCTGCCTAATCTCTTATTACTGTGAAATTGAAAATACAATACACATTTTCTCCAGCCTAGGAAGGTATGATTTTATTGGTTTAACATCACTGAAAGTGAAATGTTTCATGTGAAGGTAGTAATTTACATGATTTAATAGTTCTAACTTAATGGTTAAGAATGCATTTTGGTTTGCAGCTCTGCCTTTTATAAATGAGACACAGATCCTTTTTCTTTTTACAGATGCAACTTATTCTGTATATTGTACAAAGTAATTTTGGGGAGAAAATTTTTCTCTATATTTTCTTTTTTTGTCTCATTTTGTAAATTAATATGAGGTTAACAAAGATGCTCACAAATTCCCATTTCTAATTATACAGCTACTAGAATCATTAACTTCCTGTGAGACTAATGAGCTAACAATGCATTGAATTTTCTTCCATTAAATATTTGTGTTGATGTTTCTGTAGTTTGAGTAAATTCTATTTGGCATCTGTTCAAAACAGACTTACTCCAAAGTATAAATTATATAGGGCTTTGTTTTGTATTAAGGACTGTTTTCTTTTTTGCTTGTTGCTGTTAAGCCTGTCTGATTTGCAGAAGATTAATAAAATTTAATAGTTTGGTTTTAATATTCTGCCTTCTTTTATCATTTTTATAGCCTGTGAATGTCTATTCAGTGAAGGATTACAGTATGTTTTCTTTTTCTTTGATCAGAAACAGTTAAATATGTCTTTTATGGCACTATTAGGAATTTGAAAGATCAAGGTGATGTGTGCTATGAGCCAGGTGAAAATTCAGTTTACCTCCAAAGCAGTGTTCACTCCTTAGGCTGAGATTTCCACTGGATAATATGTAAAACTGTGGTTTTTGAAACATATTAGTCCAAAACCTTTAGAATTGCTGCACAACTCTTTGACTGAAAGAATAACAGAGCTAGGATTTCCATTAATCTCCTCGTATGAATGACAGGTTTTGCACACATTGAAGTGACACAGAAACAGATCACAAAGTGTGAATGGCTAGTGTGGCACCTTCTCTTTATGCTTGGTGTATCTGTTGGCAAGCACAGCCAGGGAGGTGTTTCACAGAAGGCTAATGTGACTGAAAATGTGTCTTTTTCCAAGACAAATGGCTTCCCAATTAAAATACTTTCCCCCTACGTATTTTGATACTTTTTTATGCTTTCATTGTCACAGCTACAAAGGCTTTGTGTGTTTAGGTATGTGTTAATTCCCTTTGATTTCTGTAAGGAAATGATCAAATTAGAGCAGAAAATACTTTTGAAGATTCCTCATGATTTTGTAACTTGACTTCTTGTGGAAACTATGCAAAGACAAACTAACTTTTTCTATGGATGAGTCCTTTCCTTTTGAACTTAATGAAGGATTTTCTACATTTTTTTTAGCAGGGTGATTATAGAGTCAAAGGTAATGATGTTATTATTAATTTTTGGTAATATGTGGCCAAGCAGATTAGGCAGACCATGTCAGTTTCCCGTCTGAAGAAAAGTTTTCAGACACCCTAGCAAAAAGAAGCAATGATACCATGAGAAAAAGCTTCAATCAGACCTAGCCCCTTGAATAGGAAATTAATTCAAAGTCAAGTTACTAATGCATGTAAAATGTTGTTTCATCTGTTCTAGAGTTGATGAACAGTTTGATTTACTTTTTCAAGGGGATATATTATACAAGGGTGATTTTTATAAATGTTTTCTCTGCAGAACTATAGCAGAATTCATAGCAGCACTCAGGACTGACTGAAAGAGCAGAAGAAAAAATGATCATCATAAAAAACCAAATAAGTACAAATGACAGTATATTTACAAATATGTCCTTACTGATTATGAATTCAGAACATATCCAAATTCTGACTATTTGTTGATTTTATACAATTTTGCAGAGGTTCAAAATGGCATTACACTGACTAATTATCTTTAATCAGTACTCTAGCTTTAGTTCTGTCATTTGCCATGTAAATATCATTAATCTTGTCATCAACCTAACACTTTTTTCTTCAGCTACAGAAGGTCACAACTTCAGTTGAAATTGATTCTAATCTTGATTTGGAAGTCTACTATTTAATATGCATAGAATAGATGTTAGACAAAAAAGATCTCTAGTATTTTCTTTTACTATACACCATTTTGTCATTTTGATTTAGGAATTCTAAAACTAATGCTTTTCCTAAATTTCATGAGAGAAATCTTTCTAAAAAGATGTTTGACTTGATGGTTCAGCTCCATGCAAACTACTATAACAACTATGTTTTCATTTAAATATACAGTGAAGAAGAAAGTAATCCTCTTTACATCTTTTCAGCTGCCAACAGTGACAACTCAGCTACCACCTGGGAAATGGAAAATACAAAATTCTCTCTTTAGTCTGCCTGAAGATGCTTTATTACCAGTTGCCCAAGAAAGCACTGGGTGAAATCCCACAAATTTTATAAGAAAATGATGGCAGAAAAAGATCTGTGTTAGTGCTATTCAGTACAATACATTTCAGCAGTCATTGTGTTAATTTTTGGTAAGTCACTTTCCTATTAGAGTTGCTTCATTTTGCAGAAAAGAATAGTTACAGTATTTGAAGAAAGGAAAGACCTAATGATGTTGTTTCTTCAGCTTTGCCAAAGTACTAAGTAAATTAAGTTATAGTGCCATATATAGTATTAAACTGACATTATATTTAATCTTAGCTAAAAGGCCAAGGAGAATGGGGTGCTTGAAGTGAAACTCCAAATAAAGAAATATATTATTCTCATTTTAATAAAATTAATTCTGTCTTTATATAGAAATATGTAACTATGCAACAGTGAGCACAACTACAGTTAATATTTGTGTGACCTTCAATATTATGGTAATTTATTTAAATGTTCTTTGTTAATTAAAATATTTCACATAAAAGGCAACTAACTTTTACCAATTAATTATATCTTTGAAATTTTGGAGTGATCAATTATCATAATCAGCAAACATTACAGAAATAAAATAACAAATGAGTTTGAAATGCCAAGTGGTCTGTTTTTGGCTTGTTTTTTATTTCTAATTTAAAGGAATAACTATTTTTAAAATGCAAACAAATTGATGTGTTGTTCAGGTCTACATAAATAATAATAGAATCTTCAATAACAAGGAAAGTAATATTTTCAAAAATCTTACTTATTACAAACTTCAAAAAGTGTGTGCAATACTGTCATGATTAGGAATGGTATTCTCCAGTTTAGCACTCCCACTAAAAAGACCACCTGTCACTCCCATCTCTACCTCTGACAGGAGACACAGAAAGCATGGATCAGGGCTTGAGATAAGAATTATTTACTTGAAAAAGCAATGACATAAAAAAAAAAAGAGTAACAGCAACAATATTGATAACAAGAGCTATAAAGCAAAGAAAAAATTAACACATTAAATAAAATCCCAGGCTGTTCCACTCAGAAGGAACACCCTTCCCTGTGGAAGCCAGAGTCCCTTCCCTCTCACACCTGCAATGATATAAGGTGGTACAGAATAACACTTGCACCCTGGCCTTGCCCCCTCCCAGCTACTGCAAAAAATTACCCTGTCCAGGCTGAAATCAGACACGTTCATATCTAATGTTAGGCAAATATTCCACCTTTACAGCTGTCAAAGAACTCTCTGAGATTACTGTTAGGTAACTCAAATACAAATGAAGCTTCTTGAATGAAGCTTCTTGATTGTTTGCCTCAAACAAGGAAAAAATCCCCAGAAATATTTGTCTATTCAATATGTTCTTCAAGAGTGAACAACTGCTGCAAGATAAAGATGACAATATATGATCAAAATATGACAAAGATCAGAAAATATTGTGCTGCCTTCAGATATTCAGTGTTTTCCAATAGTTAGACAACTTGTTGGATACTTTTAGTATACTATTTGCATAAGAACATCCCAAATAAAATACTTCAAAACAAAGTTTTAGAAGGAATTTAAAAGTCTCAAATTTTTATTGGCAATGGATTTCAACAGCAAAAACTTTTTTGAGTTATATTTAGTAGGCACAGGATAAAATCCAGTAGCTCTTTTTTTTCATTGTCCATGCTGTTACAGTCATGGAGCACATTCCAGAACGAGAGAAGTGGGAATAACAGTCCACTGATGAACATCTACAATGTGCCTGGTTAGAAGTCTGCAAATGGGTTAAAATATCTGCAAGCTGTGGTTAATCTAAAACCTAACCATGAGGTACCCAACCATGTGCTCTAGATAGAACGAGGTAGGAAAATGGACTATTATTTCCTAGGAAAAACTGTGGCTGATCCTTCCTTCCTTCCTTCCTTCCTTCCTTCCTTCCTTCCTTCCTTCCTTCCTTCCTTCCTTCCTTCCTTCCTTCCTTCCTTCCTTCCTTCCTTCCTTCCTTCCTTCCTTCCTTCCTTCCTTCCTTCCTTCCTTCCTCTACAAAACTGTAGTTCTTATCGTTACAAAATCAAACTCAAAATTTAATGCATAACAGATTCTCTACTTTTTTTTTTTTCCCCTCTATAGTTCCAGCCATCCACACATTTCTGACTACTTTCCAGGTGAAACAGACAATGCAAACATAATCCCTCTGAGGAATTAAGTTTTCTTAGTGAGAATGTTTGGGAGATCTTGCGTCTGTACTTGGAGGCTGTAGATGTTGATGAAGATTGCAAAAGCAATACTGAGAGTGGTGACGTAATGTAATGTGTTTGAGTTTCTTTTCAAGTATGTGTGGAGTGACACATTTAAAGAAAAAGATATATAAAATTGAATTTACTCAGTATTTTAATGTGCTTTTATGGATATTTTTTCTTTTTGAACTGTTGTAATGTTAAATTTTTTACTAAGAATAGAACAGCCACCCTGGTCCCACTCTGTATGAAGTACATGACCTTTTGTGTTTATAGTTAGATGATGACAAGGAAGCAGAGCTGACATGACCATGACTGATGAAATTAGATGCATTTTTCAAACACTCCAAAACTGGAAAAACTTTTTAAAATTGCAAGAATTTTAGAATCAAAAGGAAGTATGCAAAGAGGGCACAGTGAGTACCATCAAGAGGTTCTAGTTAGTAGCCATTGTAGGTTAATCCTTACATTTATTAAGAAAGAAGTAAAATCTTATAAAATAAGAAAAACCACCAAAGAGCTGCCTTACACTCACTTGGTTCTTGAAATTAAATATGGTGGCTCAAGATCCTTTTTATTAAACACAGATTTCTGTGGGTGATCAATGAGGGCTGAATGCTTTGATCATGTCCTCTTCACTGTGTCCACTCTTCATGTCAGAGATGAAGGGCAGGGAATTGTTACGTTTTGGCAGTTCTGTGTCACCCCAAGTTGCTCCTATTCAGGGAAATGCCCTGACTGGATGTTTAAGCTGCCTTCTACCCTCATTTACATCAACAAAAAAAATTCCAGTGATTCTGGTACCAGAGTCTTTTTCTTCTTCAAAAGGAAAATCAAACAGCATGACTGAACTTGGAAGACTGAACAAGCAGCTCCATCTGAATAAAAAAGGACAAAAAGAGAAGAGAAAGTAGTTGATGCAAAAGCGTGTTTTTGTATTTGTGCTTTGTACTTTGACTCCAGTGGATCCAGATATCCCTCTGAGCGTGACCTGAGAAAAATAGCCTCTATGTCATGTGTCCTATAAAAGGCTCAGCAAAGCCTTCCATTGCTCTTAAAAAGATGTGTAGCATTTTAAATAAAGTAACTGATTTTCAAGTGAAAGGAGAGCCAAGTCATCCAGACACTTCTCTGTTTCTTAAATATTCTTTGTGGGCAATTGTTTATATATATATTTAATAGCTTACAGATATTTATTCTTTTAAAAGGTAAGTATATGTGATTATATATGTTCATTGTTACATTATTTTAATTTTTTGTTTTATTTATATACATAATTTTATGTATGCTTTTATGTATTTACATTTACATTTATTTCTTCCTTTACATAAAAATAATAAAATAACACTCTAATTGGATTGTAGTCAGAAGTTACAATGTGCATATTCTAATGAAAAGGTTATTTCTTGTGCCCTGCTCCTGCAGACATTAATCCTTACCTTCTTAAGGCAAAAGCACTCAGAATCTTTCCAGATCATCCAAAAAAGTTTAACTGAGTGAAAGAGAAAAGTATCTTAAAGAACAGGCATATTAAAATAGCTGATATTTGCTGGTTTGATTTTCTTTTTATCTTTAGATAAAAATATCTGCGTGATACATTTATTTGTTCTTTTTAGCTGCTGACTGAAAGTGACAGAAAACTTTCCAAGTAGTTAGAAAATATTTCTTTTTCAAACTGAATAAATGTACATTACATTTTTTTACTTACAGTAGGTTATTACTGGTTTGATGAAAGCTGGTTTATTTGGAAGACCAATGTAAAATGTGCAGCCATTCATCTGTCTTCTCTATGGTGACCAACATGACAACTGGACCATGGTGTTGCAGAAGGGCTGAGCTTCTCATCTGCCTGCCTCCCTCTTCCCAATGTACCCATTTCACAACTGTCAAAAAGGAGTAGAGGACACACCAGCTCTCATTTTCAGGGCCAGTTTACTATATCTGACATTCAATACCCAACACATATTAGAAGGATTCAAAGTCTGGACTTTCACCAGTGCTGCTGCTGTTATCATGCAGAACTCATGCTGTCAGCTCTTTAGCTCATGTCTTCTCTGAAGCTGCTCCTCTTTCTCCTTTAAAGGGCTTCTTCTGTAAATGAGGGGAAAAAGAAAAATTGCCCTTGGAATGGTGCAAACAATAAAGTCTGGCTTCCTTGAAGACTTTTTCAGGATGCCAAACCTACGTTTGAAAATGATACATTGTAAGAATTGCTTCATGCTAGAATGAGAGCATCCCAACAAAAAATTTGTGGTTATCATTGCTCAAATTTGTTGCACTCATTAAGAATAAGTTTGGAAATAAAGAAACAGTCAAGGTTTTTTCAACTACTTTAACAAAACTGCTAAAAGCAAGCTACATTTCAGCCAAAGGGAAACAAAAACAAATTAAAGAATGACAGAGTGGAGCAGAGTAGTTACTAAAGAACTACTAGTAATAGTAAGGGATGGCTTCTGCCTTAGAATTGCTGACCCACCTTTGTGGATGCCTGCCACTTTCCACATGGTGTTCCTCATTCTAGCTGCACCTGGGATAGGCAGTACTGTTGCTCAGCCTCATAGATGTATACACCTCTGTTTATGGGCTGGAGTTTTTTTTCCCCTGTTTAGCTTTACAAACTGAGGGGGTCTGTATAATTAGGTCAACTACCTTAACTAAGCTTTTGCAATCCTTTGCACACTCTAGAAGGGAATGTAACAATGTCTACTCAGGTATAGATTATATTTTCTTCATCTCCTCAGTTCTTTTGACACTCTTCTCATCAAGTGCTGACAGTTCTGTGTTTTCTCTATTCTAAGCAAATCTACAAATTTTACATTTAGTGATAACACTTGTATTTTACTCTAAGGCTAAATCTAAACCAAGAGGTTTCAATAATGAAGAGAAATGGAGAACATCTCTGAACTTGAATGAACTACTGTCCAGGCTGGCCAGTCATGAGCACAAAGGAAAAAAGTAAGAATGAGAAGAAAACCTCTTAGCATAAAGTAATCTCACAATATTGTTATTATCTTTTCAACATATTTAAAAACTAACAATGTAATTAAAAATCAGTTGAATTGTGATTAGTAGCCAGAATTTTCGTACTGGTGTCAGTAGGAGATGAATTTGAACCTGTAGGATTTACAATCAAAATTTCAAATGTAGCATGAACAAGGATACACACCAAACAGGATCTTTGTTTTTATGAGCCATATCCCTGTGACTTTCCCATGTGGAAAAAGCTACACAGGTGCTAAAATAATTTGTAGAAGCAGTCAGGAGTCCTGTAGCCATCACAGGACTTTAAGAGACATCCACAATGGGAGGCTCAAAATAGATACTAAATGCCAAGCTTAATAATTATTATTTTTCTTGAAACAGTGCTTTTGGATATTATGTTACTGGTAACTAGTTGTAAAATTTTTGTGGACAAGAGAAAGTTGTCTTCTCGTGTTTTCAAACTATTTTGATTGTTGACTAATAACCATATAAATTTGATGGATTAAAGTGTCACTAATAAAATAATAAAATAAATGTTTTGTTTGTTGCTCATTTATAAGGAAGTGTATATTTATCTTTAGCTTATGAAAAGATATAATTGTGAGCACACATTGTTTACCTTCCAGGCATTTGGAAAGCAAGTGAATAGTGAGAATATGTTAGAGAAATGCTATGCTGCTTTATGACAGCCTTTATGAGGACAGGCAGATGTGATGGACAGATGGGTGGACTAACAGAACTAAATGCATTATTAGCTGCTCAGACATTTGCTGAATGTCAGCCAAAACTACTGAATCATAGTAAATGAACATTGTTAAACATATCCCATGGGGAGAACAACTACAGGCATAACAAAAATGCATGGTTAAGATACAGAGACAGGAAAATGATTGTACCCACTCATATAAACCACACCATAAAGAGTTGAAAAAGTTTGTTTGCTTTTAAAAGGTCTATGTGAGTTTCAATTAATCATCTGCCTACTTAATATAACACTGTTTTAAAAGTATTTATATACTGAGTTCCTCCTTCTACACATCAAGGAAAACAATATCTGGAATTTTTATTATACCCTTTAATCAAATAATTTAGAAACTTTTGAAATAAAGCTCTTATAATCTCTAACATTTATTTTATTCCTCACTGAAGTGCAGCCACCACAAATGGAATGCTGTATATGTCTAACAGTATTCAGCATAGGGCTGTTCCTTGTAAAGTGTTAAATCATACCGATTTGTTCTCTGGTATCTGCTGATGGGTGAATTAAATCACTGACTATATTTACAGAATAAATAAAAATGTATTTTTGTCCTGACCTCTTTGAAATTAAACTGCACCTCACTAATATGCAGAGACTAATTGGAAAAGGACTGCAGCACCTCTGAAGGAGGTCATAGTGTGAATCACAACACAACAGTGAGTAATACTTGGGAAGAAAAAATGATCTGCTTTCTAACATGACAAGAATGATTTGCAGATAATAATAGAGGGAGTAAAGGCCAGTCTTTTCAGTTACCCTTGGCTTCACCTAGGACAAAATAGAAAATCACTTCAGTTGCTGTGAGCTACTTGCCTTTTTCCCAATCATTATTGCTTAGTTATAACTTAGTGATAAAATCTGTCATTACTGACTTTATTGACATTAAAGTTGATTTATTTGCATGCCTGGTGAATAAGAACTGCATTATGCTGGCTTTCAGATTGCTTGCGTACTCAAGATAGTAAGTGCATCACTGACTTAATTGTCTTTTGCTGGTTCACTTGTTCTCTAATCTCAGTTTGAAAATAATATTGGGTCAAATTCAACCTTGGCATACGTCCACTGACTTCAGTGGTAGTTCTCTAGAGAAGATTTTGATCCAGAAGAATCTGAACTGTCTACATTTGAAAGCTTTTATTTCCTGTTATTGTATAATGTGTTAGTCAGAAAACAAGACTTTTTCCTTCTGAAAATTAAGTAATATATTCAGTTGCTTGAGTACGGACTCATCTTCCTCTATTTTAGGGTCCTTATATTAAAAATTTCAGCATTTGCACCTCATTTCCTGTGATATATGTTTATGGTAGAAGAAAAAAGAAACTAAACACCAATTGAGAAAAAATGGTTTCACTGTAAAACAAATAAACTACAAATAAGCAAGATTTAATTCCTCACATAGCCAAGGATTTCTGTAATGAGCTATTCCAGGAAATAAAGAAGGTTGGGTTTTTTTCCTGTTTTTCCAACAGTTTATTTTCTCTTTCTGGGGAGTTCTTTAAAAATAAATTTTGGTTCATAGTAATCTATTCAGCTATTTACTACACCCATGTTCAAGAAATCCGAGCAAGACAAAAACTGGGAAAAATTATTTCCATTTCAAGATTTGGTTTGGTATCCCAGTTTTGGACTTTCAGCCAGCCCTTCTGAGATGCAACTATTCATACTACTCACCTGCACTTGGACTTTAGTGTTAACACAGATGACATTGACCATAAGTACTCAAAATAACTGAACTCTCATGAGTAACTGAAAGAACACCCAGAAAACAAAACCTATGAAGTATCTATATTAAGAATACCCAGAAGCCCTTCAGGCAAACATGCAAATAGAAATTCAAGCTGAATCATTGCAGCTTTTCAAAAATAACTTGAGATTTCAGATCCAAAAATATCTACTACAGTGTCTTCAGTGATGGAAATGGCAACATTTTGACCTTAATTAAAATTCATACTTTCTTGAGTATTTGTAAAGAGTAAATGTGAAATTTCACATAAAAGTATGTTTAAAATGGAACACTGTTGACTGCATGTGTGAAGTGCTTGTTTAAAGATTTTCAGTATTAATAAAAAAAATTTGTCTGATGATAAAAAATAAGAATACCTCTGCATTGCAGGGACATTTACTTCATTCTATTTGCCAAACAAATTCTCACTGAATTTCACTGGAGTTTTTTCTCTTTATACAAGTAATTTCTGTCTCTTTAGTGGATATAACAAGATGAAGTTTACTGAGATAGTGAGAAACATTTAATTAAATACTTTTGCAATAATTCATCAATAAACATATAAAGTGGCTTTTCTCCTGAAACATCTTCTATTTCTCAAATTTTCTAGTCAAATACAGTTAATCGACTAACCTCCAGGACTTCAATCTTTTTTTCCTGAGTTTTAATAAGCTATTATATGATTATTTTAAGAGTGCTCCCTGCATACCTAGATTCTACTACACTAAAAAAGTCTATTGTTTTTGACTCTAAGACATTTTTGGTTTCTTGTTTTGTTTGGTTTATGGTGCTAAAAGAGCAGACCAAATTAATTTTAAGATACAGCTGGAGGAAAACTCAGAATGTCATTTAATTTTCTTACACCTGCAGAGAAGAACAGTGGGATATTTTTGACAGATGCTTGTACAATGCCCAGTGATGGAGATTCCACAGTCTCCACAGCAACACGTTCCATGAGTTCATTATCCTCTTAGAAAGATTTTTTAGTGCTCTGTGAAAATTTTTCCAGTGTAACTGAAAGAGTTTATAATTGTTTTTATGGCCTAATCATGATAACCAGTGCAATGTAACAAGAGGCAATTTAGATGTATGTATGTTAGTGTGTGAATAAACAAATAATTTCTTGCTATGACTTTTGAATTGGTGTCTTTTTTGCTTTGTTGAGTGAAATTTTTCCTAGTAATATGAATTATTATGAGTCGTTCAACTTGTCCATTATTTACAATAATTTTACAACAAAATTCCTGTATCATTTACATCACAAAATTATGGCTCTAACTGTTAAGTCTTCCCTCATATCTTATCTTCATGTCCTTTTGTATCATCTCTAGAGGTTTTCTAATGGCAAACCAGCAATCCACAAAAATGTAGTAACATATTTTCAATATTCTATTGTTTTTCAATAGAACTTAACATTTTATTTGCTTTTTGTTTTAATTTTTTTCCTAGATACATTGAAGAATTAAATACATTGCACATTAAATGTTCCTTAAATATATTGCCCATCGTTAAACTATTTTTTTCTTAGTGATCGATGTTGATTTAGGAGGTGTCAATATGGATAAATTAATGTAAAGTAGCCAAATCCAACACTCACCTCTGTCTTGTTTATGCATGAAATACTTTGTTGATTTTTTAATTCTTGACCTACACAATTTTCAGAAAGAGATTTCAGTCTGTCTTTCTATTTATCCTTTACTTGAGGACATTAATAAGTGTGTAATAAATGTGTCAAGTACCACTACTGTTCGAAAGAATACAGGGGCATCTCTTTATTAACCTTCTTCCATGTTGAAAATGAACACTTATATCTATTCTTTGTTTTCCTATCTCTGAGACATTTTCTAATACGAAACAGAACTTTTATAATTTATTCTGTGGCTCCTGTTTCCTTAATAATCTCCTGTGAAGTATTTTTTCAAAGACATCTTAAAAGTCCAATTAAATTATTTTTATTAATGGGCAATAATTTTTCTATTAACTCTTTGCTGTGTTTTCTATATCAATACAAAGCAGTTGGATGTACTCCAGAGTAAGTGAGAAAGCTGGTGCTTTCTTGTTTACCTTCAGTTTAAAAAGTCCTAGTTTAGTTTAGGTGGGAAGGTTCAGATTCTGGTGTCCTTCATTATTTTGAGAAAGATGGGTATTGGAAGCATTTTTATTGTACAAGTTAACCAACCCATTTTCTTAAACATAAGAGGACTTTTGCCCATTTCAGGTGTCAATATAATGGAAGATGTACTATTGCCTAGGACAATTTTATTTCAGTACCCAAACTTTTGCTATGTTTTGTCATGACAAACTTTGATCATCCAAACTTTTCAAATTAAGCGCAATACTGAAAATATTCCTAATAACAATCTTAATGCAATAAATTTTACTTATTACAGGAAGGAATGCCTTTAAAATTGTTTTAGTTTGCTTGTAGAATTTTAAGTATGTGGCCGTTCTTGCAGGATCATTACAGTACTCACAAACTCTTGTTAAGAATTTCCTCTAACTCAGTGGTCTATCAGATTAATTATTAGTCAGTATGTCTTCAAAAGTATTCACTTTGCTGTGAACAGGAAATTGTGCTTCAAAAGTTTTTGAAGTTCCTTAACTGGATGATAAATAGCTTGCTAAGTACTCTGATTTCAAGAGACAGTGAGCAGAGTCAGTCTGCATCTACATCAGATGAAATTATAGCTCCTTAGTAGAGGCAGGAATTCATACCTGTCGCGTCTCTGAAACACAAAATAAGATGTGTCTAAGGCAGCAGATCAGCAGTTGGAAGGTGGCTTTCCAGGGTGTCTTCAGAACACAACACAATTTTCCTCAAGGCATCCTTTTCTGAATCTATCCAATGGAAAAGCCTTTTACACCCAATGCATTCTTTTGGTGTTAATTTAGGAAATGTGGTGCACTTTAAGAAAGATTTTTGCTCTGTGAGCCAAGTGTATAAAAAACTATATAACTTGAAATATTTTGTACATATTTATACCCATTTCCTTTTGTTCCGTAGTCTTAGCGCAAACACAAAATATAAACCTTATATTTTTTATTCTAATTATAAAAAAAAATAAAAATAAATAAAAATAAGCTCTCTATTTTGGAAAAACATCCTTCTGCAATAAAACAAGCTTCTTAAAAAATAAACATAGTCAAATAGTTACACATAAACCATTTTGTTGCCTTGAAAAAAGTCAGAAGAATATGAGACAAATCTAAAATTTGGCATAATTATTTTCAACATTTTCTTGGGGTAAAAAAAAAGAAAAAAGAAGGAAAAAATTCTATTTTGAGAAATTATGTTGAAGATCAGAATGTTTTCAGCGTATTTTCTTTTAAAAAAGTACTACAAAAAGTAAAAGTTATTGTGCTGATATATAGCTGCCACATTTGTACTGACAATGACGGCACAGATATTCTCATGGAAAAAAACCTCAAGGAAAAAGAAGGAAATTTCTTATCCAATGGGAAAGAAGGACCTGCTTCTTGTGTGACAATGTATTATATGTCCTGCATTTGTCCCTCAACTGACAAATATATTACAAAGACTCCCACTTATTGGTGTTGGAAGACAACAGAACAGGGACGCAACGATGCTACTCCAATGACAGCTGTATTCCTCCTCCTGCTCCAGAGCAAGAAACTAGGCAGAGCTCAGGGACTTTTCTCCAATGTGCCTTGCCAAGTGTATGAAGCAGATGATTACACTGCCTTGTTTGCTACTTTGTAGAGGCTGGATTGCAAGTAATCACTGATAGCCTCTGGTGCCTTATTAATGGGTGAGACTTTGCCTTTTATAGTTTTCTGTTACTGTTTGTTCATTTGTTTTTCTGGTATTTCAATGAAATAACATCCTTTGTGTAAAGGCCTTTTTTTTTGTTTTGCCAGTTTCTAATATCTTTCAACTGAATTCTACCCAGCAACAATGTGAGAGGATAATAGAAGTGGTTATAGATCCTCCCTGATATTGTAGGATTATCTAAACAGATTTGTATAATATTTTCATTTCCACCAAAAATATAATCCTTAATTATCTTTTATCTGTTAGTGATGTACTCTGTTGAGAAAAAGTATTTGTGCAATTCTAATTATTTAAGAAAGAAAGAAGCTCCAAGTAAAAGTTGTTTCCAATTTTTGTAGGTGTTTCCCCCCAAAACCCCACCACTTTAATTAAAGAAACCTGATCATGTAAAATGCTTCTATCCCTATTGTCAACAAAATACAGGGTTGACAGAGGAGGCTTGTTCAACTCTAGCTATAAAAAGTGGATTGAATGCAGTGTAGCTTCACAGATGACACTGAATGCCATATAATTAGGCCCCAGTCTATATTAGGAGAAAATTCTTCTGAAACCTGGTACATACAACATTGTGTGTTTTTAAAAAGTTTTATTTCTGTAGTTCATCACTGAACTCAAGGAGTACCTAAAAAATACTAATAAAAATAATTTTTATTACTTTGATTGGTAATGCTCTAAGATTCATTCTATTTTACTACACATATCTAGAAACAGACTTACCATCTGGTCCCAGTACCTAATTTCAAGAACAGCATCAAGTTTAACTGTTTCTTCAAGAGACACTGTTAAATCAATTTTGCACTGTAAACAAGAAAATTTATTTCTTATTTTTGTCTCTAATAGCTATTTCATCTATTTAAGCTAACAGAACCTGAAAATGCAATTTCCTCCTTCATCCTCATGCAGGTCTTCTCTTATCTCAGGCAATGAAAATTGAATGTCAGTCCCATTCTAGTTAAAGTCAGTTTCACTTTTAAACTTGCCAAAGTACAATCTCTGGGTTGTAAGTACTGTAACACAATTAAAAAGAAAACGTAGGTTATTTTGGAATTGTAATACTCTCTTGCCTGTAGGGTTTATGAAAGAAGGCCAAACAAAATCCCCTTCTATATAGTGAGAATAATTAGGAAAAAACCAGCAAGGTAGTGGAAGGAGAGAGAAGTTTTCCCTTGTTTTTTTTTTTTCTTTCAACGTAAAACACCTCTGTATAAAAAACATCCCCACTACAAAGCAACTTATTGGACAGAGGGAGACTCTCTATTTGTGCTATTCTGTAAATACATTGTGCATAGCAGAAAAAGACAAACTAGAATGTGTTTTTAATTTAGTTAAGAAATTACAGAAGAGCTCCTTGTATCTTGAGACTTTCTAAGATGACTTTTCTATGACTAAGTTAACATCTACAAAGGACATTACAAAATGGGAACATGGCTAGTTTTCTAATAAAAATGTTGGTCAACATTTTCTTAACAAACTGGAAAAAGAACTAGGTGCTTATGGAAATAGAAAAAAGAAACTGTGACTCAAAATCCCTTTTCCCACCGTGGGTGATATCCATGGCGATTCATCATGATTAATTAAGAATTTTTTATGTACTTATTATTTTTACAGAGACATAATGCATGCTTTCATTTATAATTCGATACAGGTAGTTTCATAGCTCATTCATCCACCAGAGATTGCAATTCTGCTTTCACAGCTGAAAGGTTCCATACAAATATGAGTTATTTATATGAAAAAATGGCTTGAGGCATATTGAGGTTTCACATGGACACATGGTGAATATGACCAGGTACAGAAAGAATTTTGATATACACAGTGTTTCAGACAGATTCTAATTTAAAATTCTGCAGGGAAGATACTGACAGAATGAATAAATTTCTAGCTATATTCTTTCCTTCCCTTGAAGACATTACTATATTCTGTAAGGATTTCATGTAACTCCTTCTGGAACAGAAGATGACTTGGTCTCTAAGATTGCTCTTAAACATTGACTGCAACAGTTTTCTGAAAGGTGAAACATGATGGTAGAATGACAAACAAACACATGGAACCTTCTAAGCCACTGTTTCTCTCTGATCAAATAATTTGCAAAAGAAAATGCCTGTACTGTTAATTCTTTTCTGGAATGGAGTAAAGTCTATCATCCACTTCCACTTGAAAATTTTTTGCTTCACTTGCAAGATTCCTCACAAGTGTTATGAGGGCATAAATCTCAGAACAGGAATTAGCCTCACAAATGGAATAGAAGTTAAGTATTGCAATGTTACTCAACTCCCGATGCTTAACAGACATATCAAAAAGATGAACAAACAATTACAGATATATAGCTAAAATGTGGTATTCTTGTGCTTCCAATAAATATGAGTTAAAGACAGGAATGAGATATTGAAACTACATCTACACTATTTCGGTACAGCAAAAGTCAGAGTTAAAAATATTAATGCCCAGGTAGTGCAAATATCTATAATTTAGCAGACAAAGCTAAAAGGTCAGATGCTGGGGAACTGAAGATAGATAGCTGTAAATGGCTTGATATTTTTGCTCAACTGCTCTAATGATTTTTTCCATAATATTTCTCGACATATTTTTTGTTTTGAATGAATGTACATTTTTATGTGTGGTAGTAATATACTAAATCCTCTCTGAGTGATAATCTATATGAGATCCTGAAAGAGGAATTAATGTTACGTGAATCTTTAGTTAAATCTAACTTTATCAATTCACCTCAGTTATAAACTTACTTGAGCAGTCTTTATAAACTTATTGCAAGAATTGGCAATTGAATAAAATACGAGTAAAAGCTACAGATTTTACTTAAGAATACTCAAGATAATTAAAAAAATGACACAAATGCAACACAATTAAAATGTCCGTTTAGTATTTGCTTAATCTGAGGTTTTTTTCCAAGCTATTAAATTTTTTCCCCTTTGCTCTCTATGTTAAAGCCATCTGTGAAAGTCAAACTTGGCAGTCTAAATTATGAATCTGATAAATCCAAAGGCTCCATTGTATCCTTCCACAGAATAATCTGTCTGGTCTCCTATCAATGTCCATTGCATCTGATGCTGCAATAGAGAAGATTGGTACTTTCTTGCTGAAAGATTAGATGTTGTCAGTCTGAGTTTTAATTTACCAGAATATACAACATTTCACTAAAGTAGAAAGAGCTAGTTTGAGTAAAGAAATACTCTATTGTAATGGAGTATTACAATACTTTCTTTAACGGCCACTAGCAGTCAATTAGGCAGAAAATTCAGTAATACTAACTTTTAAACCTGTACCAGTTTTGTCTTTCAATAGATAAGGTTTAATAAAGTTTAATAACTCATCTGATTTGGGCGTTAAGTCATATAGTAGTAGTCATACAGTCAGGTGTGATGAAAAGTATAGGAAGCTGTGTTTTATATGCATTTTACCAGAATTTATGTCTTTCAGTATTTTACCTCTTTTGAAACTTTTAGAGAAATCTCAGGTAGGAGGGAGAACTGATCCCCATGGAACTTTGTCAAATGAGAAAGATCTGGAGTTTTCTTGGCACTTCGTGGGTACATCCCTTGGGAAGGCCCTAAATCATCTAAGCAATTCATTTGATTCCTGGCATTTCTCTCAGGTGGAAAAAAAGTGATTTTAGTGTTGAGAGAGTTAACGTTGCAGAAAAACTGTGAAAGACAAGAACGGATGTCTGCCCATCATCATTTATCAAGTCTACTAAGGCTGTTTCCTTCCTCTCTCCAAACATAAGAATAGAGGCTTCCAAGTGTTAAACATTTGTATCTGATAGATGAATTTCCAGTTGGCTAGGCTTTATTAAAGCACTTTCTTCAGATCAGAGTGTGGCTAGACCAGGAGTAACAAGCAGAAAGGGTTATTGTCCCCCCTCTATATTCTTTCCATATTTGCCAATGTTGAGCAGGAGCTTCAGAGTAATTTGTGGTGAAAATTAACAACCAATTATTAGCTATAGAAATCTATCCTACAAATCAACAGTGATGCCCATACTGATTCTTCTACAAAAATCACTGCTGTGTTTACCTATATAATGTAACCAGCAAGAAAAAAAAAAGCAAAATCTATTGAGTTATTAACTATTTTTCAATATATATTTTTTCAATATATATATGTTAGAGAGAATTTGTTTGAGAATTGAGAAAAGAAATTCTGCAGTTTTTTGCTTCATCACACTTTACAATTGGGAGTAGCAGACCTCATCTCTCTAAGATTAAAGTAGCTTCTGGTCTGATTGATTTCAGCTTAAACTCTTTTATTTTATTGGAGTTTCAGCAAACTCTGTTGCTTGTGAATACATGATGTTGCTCACAGAAAAATATGGCTGGTTATTTTTTGTTTCTCTGATACATTATCATAAAAATTTCTACTAGTGCCTCCTAGCCCAGATTAGTTTTCTGATGTGCAGTTCTCATCCTAGCTGTTGTTCAGACACATATATTTTTTAACTAAGGGACTTTGTAATTGTGGCATTTTAATATTCAGCATGTCTGATTGGGAAGTGATTAAATGAAAATGTAACACAGTGTTCCAGTAGTGAATAAAAACACAGACTGATCAATAACATAATGGGAAAGAAGTGATAAAATGTGAGCATAAGTTTGTGCCAGTATGGTACCATATACAAAAATAGCTCCCAGAGGTGTTTTTCCCCAAAAAATAGTCAAGATTGAGGTGGTGCAGGTCGAGTCCCTTGTGCCTTCTTAAAGAAACCACAACTGTTCAGTAGCAGTATAACAGATGTTCAAAAGAATTGTTAACAATCTAAATGTAGGTGTGGGCAGATGCACCATTTCTACTACACATAACTTTGGGGGAGAGGGAGTTTTAAAGAAAATCAATAATGAGTAGATCTGTATACAAATTACTCCTCTAATTATATTTAAAAGGTAGATTAAGATTCTTTGCTTCAGTGACTGTGGTTAAGGCAGACAAGTGATGAGAGGAGCTATTAGTGCAACCATGCATGAGTGGCTTGGCAAGTATTAGTAGATCAATGTGAGGTAAAGTAAGTGGCAGCATAGGAGAGAAGTTTGTGCCAAAGACTTATTCCCGCTCTTTTTGTTTTTTCACTAAAGCCTAGAAATGCAGTGCCATTAAGATAAAGTAAAATAAATAGATAGGTCTAAAAGACATAAGGAAATTATGTTTCCACATTAACCAATACATCAGTGATGTGTTGCAGCAGAACTTTTGTAACCTCTTCAAGAACTTTACTAGCATTGCCACAGGTGGGCACTCTCTGTGAAGAAAAACCTTATGGGACCTGAATAGTCCTTTCAGGCACAATGACATACTGATGAAAAAATATGCAAAACATTATCACTGGTGGGGAATACTTTGCTTCAGGATGACCTCAGAAAGGGGAATCATCCACATTCCACACAAGGACTGTTTGGAAGATTGTTTGTTTTCCTCAAGAATGTGACCACAAAAATGTATATGCAATTCTCAGTTTGTCTTCACGATTTACTCTCACAATAGATAATCTTGTATTAATTTTGGAATAGTTGTCATTCTATAAGCATTTCTTTTAAAAGGAAAACTTTGGAAATCCTCCATACTAGAATTTTAAAAGCCTAGATAGCTTGTTAGACTTTTCATATCTTTTTAAAAACCATCATATGTCACATGGACTAGCAGTGTGCAATGAAGGAATGAATAATAAGGTGGAAATTTAATTGTATTCCCACTTTCTGGAATGCCCAAATGGTATTTCTGTGATTTTCTTTTTTTTTTATATTCATATGATTTTGATAAGGAAAATACATATATGGAGCAGGTTTCCTTTAAAATTAAACATCTGAGATTTTTATCTTCAGGTTTGAGAATATCTTCTCTTATTTTTATGCAGGTCCTTGAACTGATAATAACTACTGCATGATTTCATTTTCAATTACATCTCTGCTTTGAAAGATACACGGGCTGTAGGTCACCGTGAATATGTACAGAAATCCAAGACATAGTTAGCTCCTTTACTTAAGCATGTACTATATGCTGTCAATAGACAAATGTAACAGCATATTGGGCTTTTCTGAATTGATTCTTGCACAGCTGTCTACTGGTGGTCTCTCATAAAATTCATACAAAAAAATGAAAGGAGCTTTGCAGTGTCACATCAGGTACTTCAATAATCTCTTTTGAGGCCACTGTGACAAAATTATCAAGAGCTCTCAGAACCTTCTGGAAGCTGGTTTGTACATCTCTTACATCAGAACACGCCATTTCCCAGCTTATTGTCACTTGCTATGAAGTTTGAAAACGTGGTTTCCCCCATGGAGGCATAACTACTGTGGAGATGGTACCACCAAACACTCATGAGATTTGCCAATCCTCTCTTCTACTCCCTCTGCCATTGCCTCACATCACAATTTGTCTCTGGTTTGCTAAAAACAGAATGTAGCTTGTCTTTAGCTCTCCTTCTTCCCACTGTGTCTGTTTGGATTGAAAAAGTTAAGTCATTGTACATTTGAAGCAAGCCACAGAACTGTAAAAACATTTCAGGGTTAGGTGATGTAGAGCAAAGCCCAGAAAAGACATGTATAACAAGACATGGCATTTCTTCAGAGAACATGAAACTTCCTACCCCAAATCATCCCTATTTTTAAACTTTACAACTAATACAGTATGACACCTAGCACAGTAATTTAAGCTACATTTAGAGTCCTGAGCTTGCAGCAACATTTTACTGCTGAAGCTGTACATAATCACCCATGCTATCTGTGTGTGGACACATGCACTCTCTCCTTCCCTTTATTTCTAGCTTCCTCTGGTTCAATATTGCCTTATTCTTTACAGAAGGTTTTACATAAACATAAGCTGAGGGTATGTTTTCCATCAGCCACTGCTATTTGCCATCTAGACAAAGAAGATAACATTTTCATTCTCATTTGCTTAGGGCTGGTCATCATATTTCTGCTTTAGAAAATACATCTGCTCTCCCCTAAATTAATGCCATCAATGTATTAAACAATGCAGTTCTGTGTTTGATATGTTGTGAGACAAAACAGAACAAAGAAGAGACAAAAATAAAGCATCTCTGTGAGTTACAGGGGACAATCAATTAGATTCATCATCTGTTTTACATTCTAGTCACTGCTTTTAAAGAGAGGAGTGCATAATACCATGGCAACAGTTGGAACTGCAGTTCTTTATGGTATGTAATCATTATGGATTCTTCAGCATTCCCTGAAAATTGATATAAAAAGTCACAGGCGTTGTACTACCTAGTATGCTGATTAAATGACAAGTTTGTAATTTACAAGTGCCTTATTGCCATGGGAAGGCAATCATACAGCCCCGTTTTCTAACTCAAGGGTTTTTGAAACAGGCTGCATGATTTCTAGTTGGGCTGCAAGCTAAGATTAAATTGAAAAGGATAGCATGTAGATTTTTGAACATGGTGTTGACATTTACTAGCCAATCAAATATTGCAGCTTTCCTACATGACAGCAGATGTTGACCTTTCAAGCTTTTCCTATCTGCTCTCACGCATTACCTGCAGAAATTAACATTAACTCGCTTCTTGCTCCTTGCTGCTATTAATGTCAGCTGGGAATTGAGAATCATGAATTCATTTATTACACAGAATGGAGACTTGTTTTATACTCTAAGCACAGAAGGGCTGCTCCTGGGAGCTGGTATTTTTGGAAGCTGCTTCAACTACCTTTGTGGTTGAGGGATAGCTGGGAGCTATGGTGTAGAAAATGTCACTGGCAACAAGAGCAGAAAGAGACAGTGGAGGACGGATTCAAGGAGAAACCTGGGGGCCAAATACTTGCAAATAGGATTGCATACAAAGAGCTTAAAGTCTAAAATGAAACACTTAAAGCTATTCTAATGGAGTTTAAAACTAGATGCAAGGTACCAATGTCTCTGACTTGTTAACTGAACTATGAAAATGTAAGTCTGCATAATACACAGCCTGGTAACAAGAAGCTTCAGGGGGTTACACAGCATTGCCTGAGGCTCTCCAGTGTTATACTCTGAGGGAAATATTAACTTTGGTAGAGATGTCTCCTGCAATCTGAACAAGATTTTGATAGAATTTCAGGCAATCATGGAATTCTGTGTTTAAAAAGCAACAAGAAGAAAGAAAATAGGAGAAGCATTTTCTGTCTTGTCCTTTTCTTATGTTAGGAGGAAAAGCTTTTGGGTACCTACAGAAACATTATCATCACAAAGGAAAAGCTAATGTCTACAATTACAACAGCATTCCTGCAAATATCAACTTGTTTATGTGTTATTTTTTGTTATATATATAACTTGCCAGGGTAATTCATCACTATACTTCAAGTAGTTATGAGTTACATGCATGCATAATTCTAAATTTATACTAATACACTTCAAAGAGGTATCTCATTAAACAAAAATTATCCGCAAGTTACATGAATTCCAGTTAATATTCCAAACTAACTAGGAAAACCTGCAGTCATAACTGGATAGATGCTTTTTGGTCATGGTCCCTGATCCTCATAGAAGTCTTCATCCACCCTGGTGTCCTGGAGGGACTTAGAACCAATAAGACTGCTCTGAAGACTTAGAACTGAATAACTATCCAAGCCAGATCCAGTACACCATGTGATGCTAAAGTTCAAGATTCTGAGATGAGGGAACCAGGCAAATAGTAGGATCATAATCCTGGAATTCAGAACAGCAGAATTTGGCCTATTCAGAGACCTGCTTTGAAGAATGCCACAGCAAGCAGTTTGGCAGAGAAGTTAGGTTTAGAATAACTGATTTTTCAAGGCTCATCTCCCCCAAGCTCAAGAATGGTCCATTCCAATGATCAGAAAGTCAAGAAAGATGATAGGATGTCTGAATAGATGGAGCTGCTGACAACATCAGGACAGGTAATAGATATGATTGGTGGAAACAGAGTCAAGAATATGGAGACATTTTCATGGAGACACTATCATTTAATATATTCTCCACATCAGTGGAGGGTGTGCACTGTTGCTACCACTATAAAAAGAAAAGCTCTAGAAACACATGCGTGCTTCAGCTTCTTTTTACTAGTAGTTCAAAAATTTATGAAAAATTAATAATCTTTAATATTGTACCACTTAGAGATGGATTAATTTGGAGGCTGGAATTTCCCATAAAACCACCCCAATAGTTAGTTATCAATCCCCAAAAGGACCTATAAAACCTATTTGACCCTACTGTTATAGAAGAGCAAGAATATGTTCATTGTGGAATTGTTGGAGTCTGAAGTTCAGCTTGTTCTGCAGGGGCCTGATTGATAGCAATTGCTCTGGTAATTGAGTTCTTATTTCCTGTAGGGACTATCGCTGATAGCAGAGTAGAATTTCAAGAAGGGGGGAGCTATGTTAATGATTAGTTGTAATATTTATTCTTAGGTCTAAGACAAAGATTTATAGACATGTTATAAAAGTGCTTGCTTCAGGGTAGAAGTCAATTAAGCAGATGAAGGAAGAACAGGCTACCTTCTTTTGTGCTGTGGGTTTTCCCACAATTGTACTTTGGAAACTTTTTTCTGAACCAGAGGGGTAAAGTTAGTGGACAGTTTATGTCCTAGGAGGCTGATAGTTTTCTAGTGTTCCCTGGGCTCATGATTTGGTCTCTCAGATAACAACAGCAGCAGGAACAACAATAATATATAAAATTAAACATACAAATTTAATCTGATTATATTATTATCAACCAGTTATTTGAGGCAAATGTTAGGCTGGACTATATTACGGTGCAAAAGAAAAAGACTCACTTGTCTGTTAAGAAACACTAATCTACATTTAATTTGGCATTCATGGCTAATTCCCCCCAGCAGGAAAGAGAGCAAAATGTAATATGGTTTAATTTTAGTCTTCAGGCTGTCCATTCTCAAACAAAACCAGAGCTTTCTCTCCAGTTTTCAAGTGAGAGAGAATAGGCTAAATATTCTTGGTACCAACATGTATTGCAAAACTCAATAATGGCTAAGACCATTTCTAAGGTCAGAAAGAAGAATTCATGACCATTGGATGCAGCTGCTGTTTATGTGGCCCACCCCAAAAGTCTCTAAAACATCTCTTCAATGTACACTTATCTGCTTTTGATGTTTGCATCATGGGAAGACTGTAGATGTATCCATGTTAGTAAATATTGCCATACTGACCTCCCACAAACACTGAGTTGAGTTAGTAGGGCTCTTAAGCTATCTTCTGCCTCCTGGATGCCAAAACTCAACAGCAAGAGCAGTGAATTTTTAAGATGCTGAGACAGATTAACTTGCTGACTCTTGTGAAATGGAATATTAGAATTGTTCCTAAATAAATATATATAGTGGATGAGGATACACATTTTTCTCGGTGACTAAGAGCCTATGAGGCTACACCACACAATGACTGACTGATATAAAAGCTAAAGAAAAAGCTGGCTTTAGAAGGCCTCAGCTGTCTTTACTGTACCTTTCCTTCCAAGACAATTCCTAACATGACAGATTTTCTGAGCATCTAACCAGTGCATAAAAAGGGCCTTCCTGAAATTAAGGTTTTTCTTCAAGAAGAAAGGTTTTACTTTCTTCAAGTAAAATCTTTAAGTTCCCTATTATCACGCCAGCCACCTCCCTCTGTAAAAAGCCACCTCCCTCCACCCTGCAATGGATGCCACTAAGGAGCGGAGAGGTTTTGTCAGAAGAAATAAAAGAACGAAGGCTCCAAAAAGCTGAGACAAAGGAATGCCAGACAATTCTAAATTACCCTTATCTAGTTATCAAATATGCTTTCTTTTCAGTTGGAATGGGAATGCCTGATGAAATAACTGCTGAAAAGCATCTCTTGGAAGTTACAACTTGTCTCAATATACCAAAAATAGCCCCACTCTAAAAGCTTTTGGGCAAGAGTGGTCACACACAGACTCTCAATGCCTGTGACCATCTGGCATGTGATGACAAGAGTCCTTTTAAAGGCAGAATAACTGAAAAAGACCTCTGCTCAAACCTGACAAGGCCTCCACAATCACAGCTGAGTTCTGTTGCCAAGTGAAGTTTTCGCATTTTCTGCTTGAATACACTGACTACTCAATCTTTGACTTTATGGTTAGTTTATAATCTGCAGGATGTAGACACCCTCCTGCATAGTTCAAGAAAACTGTCTGCATTAGTGAATTATTTCCAAGAGAATGAAGAAAAACGTTTCAAATGATTGCAAGCACCTGTTTGATTTGTGAACATTAGACTGCTAGTGGTTGTCTCACATATTTCTTGGGCAAAATATATATTGGCCTCCCCTCCTCAGTCAGCATTTTTGCTCCAGTCATTTCTGTTCCCATTCATTCTACCCTGGTGGTTTACTGCTATACCTCAGGAAAATGACAACAGACATAGGTGTTAGAACTCTTTGGAGGGACCTTAATAACAATGTGACAAGACAGACCTAGCTTGACAACTCATTGGAAGCTGGATATAATTGTCAAAACATTCAGTCTAGAAGTTAAAAAGCTTGAAAGGAATGAATGACTTGAATCTGCACTTTTAGGAAGCTTTATATTATGTTCCTAGAGAAGGAATCTAATCCACATGTTTATAATCTCTCATTTAGTCTCCAACCCAAATTTGCTTGTAAAGTTAACCAAATTGGACTGTTACAGCATCTTATTCCTTCTCAGAATTATACACTAATTGACTTGCCCCATATAATTTTTTACTTCTGTCCTAACCTTATTTATGAATTTATCAGCATAGCATTTTGTTATTTCTGTAGGTTTATTTAATTTCTGCTCTGAATTCCTTATAGTTTACCAATGTAAACCTCAATGCTAGCCTGAATTGAAAATGTAATGAACCACACTGAGCCATTTATCAGTTTAGGAAGTATGAGAATATATTCTACATGGCATATACAAACATCACAACATATAAACCGATTAATCTATAAGCTACCAGTAGCTGCAGTTCTTGACAAAACTATAAACATTGCTGAATATTTTCTTTCTTATTTTTCAAAAGCTGAAGGTGATGGGTTTCCATAACAAACAGAGCTGAGTTTAAAAATAAACCTAGATGTTAAAGAAATCTATCCATAGTGCACAGAGATGGCTATTGACATAAGAGAAGCAGCTAAATCAATGACTAGAATTCAATGATTCAGACCATCAGGGTCTGATTGTTTAGAGCTTAATTAGTAATAGCTAATGGTTTTGTCTTTTCCGTGCAAAGCTAACAATATTCTAGATCACAAAATCCTGCAGGAAACTGAAATAATAGTTCACATTATTTAACACTCACTGTTTGACTTTTGTGTGGGAAGAAGATAAGCAAGTTGTGGTCTGCGGTCCATATTTCTGATGTCAATTGATGGTATACTGCTAAAAGAATATAGTGGTGTATTATTACCATCTGAATATGAAAGATAAAAGACTTGGCATATGCAAAAACCTGTAGTGAAGCAATTTAAAAATATGATATGAGAGACACTCTAGAATTTTCTTGTAGTTTTTAGTAAGTGTGCAGTTGAACTGTCGTCCATCTGCCACAATGCTGTTTACAGCATACATATGTCATTTATTCTTGATTATGCTTTTAAAGGTAGCATATCTTCTCACATGTTATTTTATTATGAAGCTTGCAATGTGTTTTGACTGTCTGGACCTGTTAGAGAGAAAATTTAAGTCACAGAGTGATTTTATAAGTATATACTTTTCTCTCTCCAGAATTCAGATCCTGTTTCTGTTTCAATACTAGCCTTTATTTTATGATATTGAGAAATTTTTAACTGAACTGGTTTTTAAACTTTTATATATTGTACTTATCATTCTTTCATTCATTTTTTAGTGGCTATGATGATAACAATTCTGGGCACTGCAGAAATTCAGTAGCTGTATAACTGTTATATAGCCAAAGAATAAGAAAGGAAAAGAAGTTGTTTTCAGTTCCAGGCTGATTAAAACTAGGTTAAACTTAATGAAACATATTACCTAATATATGACAGGCAAAATTTGTGGGGTTTATTTATTTATTTTTAATAGATTGAGATGCAAGGACTAGATCTGGAAAGAATAATGTGTGACTTTTCCCTATCTTTCCTGACAAAGATGATCACTGCTTTAAATTTGAGTGTATAAAAAGAGAATATTATGTCTTACATAAAAACATGACAGTTGTATGGCATTATATTCTCTGAATGTAAACACAGCTGAGTTGAGGAAAAATTGTCGCAAAACCACAAAGGAGTTCACCAAATTTTCTAACATACTGATAAATCTGAAGAAATTTTGTTTTCTTCCAACCTTTTGAACCTGTTGGAAAAGGGTCCTTGATACTTGAAAATGATGAGGAATTGCTTAATGGGATTTCTTTCTCGAGAAGATTTTTGCTGAGAATGAAATTAGGAAAAATGGAGAGTTATGAGATTTTAAAAGTACTAAGGGTAAGAGTAAATAATGATAATATAATTGTCATTAATAATTTACTTTTAAAAATGGATTTTAGATAATTCTATTGGTTTCATGAATTGTAAGTAATTGTATTTGCTGAACCTTAAGGGCTGCAGCCTGTACTTTCCTGTAGTTCTCACTATGTATTTTCCAAAGTGATAAATATTTATTTTTATATTTTAGATAATCCTATTATTGTTCATCAATGTAGTGACTCTAAGATACTTCTTTTAAAATTAAGATATTACAAAATAGTAAAGTTTTTGTATACTGCAATCTATCATGAAATAGGTTTTATCAGAATCAGTAAAAATAAAGAGCCAGCTAATAATGGAGTAGCTAGCTATGAGCTGTTCTTGATCATATTATGATGATAATTTAGCTGTTTCTTTCATGTTGTATACTAACAATAAACATGACCTTCTTATACTAATTTAAAGATAAAATTGTGTCTTCATTTAATTGCTTAGTTGAAATCTAGCAATATTAGAGAGACTAGCCTTTGTCTAGACTTATACAGTTGACAAAGGTGACATCTATTTAAAGATGAATCCATCAGCTTGAGTTTGTGAAAAACATAATTATTTAGAACGATGGTAAATCTTTCACTGAGTTATAAAGCAATGGTATTTCTGAATATTTGGGGTTTTTTGGTTTGTTTCCCTTTTTTGGTTTGTTTAAACATTTCTTTTATCATGTTTGTGTAAAAGCTTTGCCTTCTTAATAAAGTATAAATATCCATCATTCAAACTCCATCTTTGAGAATGTTTATCTAAACTCCTGTTTTTTCATGTAATATTTAAATTATATTAACTATGAAGAAATGACTTAACATGGCATGAGATAATAAAGTTAAGCAGCAGTAGATGTTTGTTAAAATTAAACAAAATAATCCATATCTTACAATTTAGCTTTCAAGAGACATGTAATTCCCAAATGTGTTTATAAATGGTTTCATTAATGAAAGAATAGCAATAAAAATATTTGTTAGCACTTAGTGCAGTGCAACAATAGGTTTCAATTTTTCCTGCGTCAACATTATCTTGATGACTACAGAAGAAAAAAAAGAAATAGTTGCTTTCCTTTCCAGTATGAAAGAGAGCCAAAACACTTCTACTCTTTGAGTCATTGATCTCATCAATAGATTTAGACTGCCCAGACGAGAAGATTCTATTCAATGTCTCAGGAAGTGGTTTTTGTAAGTTAACTGTTGGGTGCGTAAGACTTCTCCTCCTGCCTCTTGCAGGATTAACTAGAGAGGTATTTGTCTTAGAAAGAACAGTGACTATATTTAAATAGAACTCTACAGCTTAAGTTTTGTTTTTTTTAATAAACATTGCATTTAATACTTTTCAGTTCAAAATAATTTTCTTTTCTTTGATAAAAAAGTCTTCCCTTTTATTATAAAGATGAAGTCTAAGACTAAACTGTGAAACTGAAACATTTGTACTTTTTCTCTATCACTTTGATGGAATTCATTAGAATGCTTTAATTACTATTCTTTCTCACTTTGACATTTCTCTTTTTACTAACTTTATATTCAGAAGTTAAAGAATCTGACTGTCACATAAGCAAAATCTTCAGAGGAGTGTAAATCTTGTAAATGTGTTTTCTTGTTTTCCAGAAAACAGTAAATTTGGACATCTTCTCAAACAAGTCTCTAATTTTCTATTTATCAGCTTTTTAATTTTCAAAATACGACTTTGATGAAATGCCTTTAATAAAACCTTTTGTCGTCTCAAGGTAGAAAGTCTTATGTCAAAGTATTTTTTGCCACATTTAATTTAGAACATAGCCATGTTTAATATTATTCTGCACTCATAGTTGACATTGAATTGACCCCTAGATGTCTATATTCTGATACAATTATGTTTAGCACTGCCAGGTTCAGAAGTATGCCAACAAAATTTCAGATGTGGTTTGCCAAATTTTTGTCTGTAGAGAATGAAAGTCAGGGTAGCTAAATTGTTATAAACTGTTAGAAACTACTGTTAGAATCTCTAGGGGTTTAAAAGACATGGGAGATAGGAAAAAGATAAAGTATTTTGAAATCTTTGGTTTCACACTTTACAAAAATATATGCATCCATGATGGGGAAGGTTGAAATGGTTTTAGAACATTGTCATTTCAGACACAAACATGGATTTGACAGCAGCTCTAAATCCTAGAATAGAGGAAAAAAGGCAGCACTTATTCAGAACTTTTATCCTGTGAGGTGCCAGAAAATCACAGAGTGGTGTAGGTTGGAAGTGACCATTGGAGCTCATCTTGTCCAATGCACCTGATCAAGCAACCTCTGCTAGACCAGGCTGCCCAGAACTACATCTATGGGATTTTTGAATATCTTCAATATTTTGCAAATACTTAATTATTGTTTTCTTTTGTTAGGAACAATATAGAGAGCATTTTTTTTAGAGTTTTGTCATGAGATCCAGTTGAAATTGCTAGATGTATTAGAACCCACACAAAAATTGCGATATGTAAAAATCCTTAGTAACACATGATTTTAGTAAAGAGAGGACTGTGTGGTTGAATTTTAATTGGAGTACTTTCTATGAATGACTTAAGGGAAGATCTTTTTCAGAGGTGTTTAAAAATATTTCAGAACAAAATTTTTGTTGGTTCTCCGTTCTCCAAATTGCTATTCCATTGTTCAATTGCTACTTTTCTGAGAGAGTAGTTTTAATTTTTTACTAGACTTATCATTTAAAATAAAATAATAAAATCATATCTTACATGTTAAAAGAAATGTTGGTTTGGTTTTCAATGTGCAGTTATTTTTCTCTATTAGAGTAAGAGAAGGTTTAACAAAAAATTAGTCCAAGACACTTGCAGTAGAGCTCAGATAGGTAATAGGAAGTCCAGCAGATTCATTGCCAGAATCCAGCAAATATCTACAGAATTGAAAGTTTTTCTCATTTCTAATACAATTAGCAACTATATATTGAGATTGATATTGTTCAGTTCCTGACCTTCCTGATAAATAACCATATCCATTTTAAAGAATAACAGAAATTCATTTACTGCCTCCGATTGAAAGGGATGTGGGGTAAAAAAAATGTATGTTCCTTAGTATAAATGTGGCAAATTATTAAAAATTCAGATGGGTGATAATATTATAGGATTGATGTTTAATACTTCATAAAAGTAAAATAATACCTTGATATTACTATTAGCCTGATCTAAGGACAATTTAATTCAGCAGAATTAACACTGAGTAATCTTGTCCCATTCATTTTGTCTAAGTTTAACTTCTGAATTTCATATACACAGCCAAACTCTAGATCTACATTTGTATTTTGGGGCATAATTTGATTTACCATTTCTCCTGTTTTTACACAAAATGTGCTAATGACATGTATAAAATTGAATACATATTCAAAGAGCCAAAGAACAGATCTGAAGAATCCCTATTTGGCTGCAGCATGCAGGGCATATCTATCTCTGTTAGAAAAATGTCATTTCCCATATGAGCTGTGCTAATGTAGTACTTGTCATCCTAAGCTGCTTTTTGCTGTGCAGTTGGTCAGCCTATTGCACCTGCAAACTTTCTCTAAAACCATCAAAAGACCAGTTTATGTCATAGCATTTTCAGAGCTCTCATCATCCAATCAAGCTAAAAATACTAAAAAAGCGGTTTTTCTTGCAATATTACAGCACCCCTGCTTCTGCCCCAGATGGAGATGAAGCTGAAGTGTGATTTCAAAAATGGCAAAGAAAATGCGTGACAGACAGAAATGACAAGGCTTTGTCTACAGCGGTGAGACAATGAAGTGAAAAGCCTTCCCATTGTCCCTAAGTAATATATATAGGGTTAGCTATGCTATATTATTTCAAAATACTTGTTGAGCTCAATTGGATAATAAGCAGAGAAGACTCACATGATTTCTACATGTGTATTAACCTCTCAAAATGCATGCATGTTTAATTTTCCCCCATGTTTCTGACATCTGTGAAACTAGGAGGCCAATAGTAGCAGGATAAAAATGACTTGGTCATCTAGGTGGCAATGGTAATACTGTGGCAAGAGTTTTGCTTCCTTCAGTTTAGAAGAACATAAAGCTATGCTAATAAAGTTCTAGATATATGACAGAAAAATTCTAACTAGATGTCAGGGGAAAAAAATGCAATGAGAGTAGTCAGCAATTGGAACAAGTATACTGCTGTTAAAGACATTAAAAAATCTGATCTACTTCACACCTGTTCTGAGCTGTGGGTTGAAGGAGAAAACCTGATATTCCCCCTAGCCTAAATTATTGTGTGAATCTGTGATTCCATGCAAATAGATAGCATGAAGCTCTTACCTATTTGTTGGATAAATAATTTTTGATAATAACATCAGACAAGATATCTAAGAAATATTTATTGATGTTGCTTTGCCATATAACTTAGGAAATATTTTTGTTTCAATGAAGAGTTGTCTGCAGGTGTCTCAGTCCTGAAAGAGAAAGAAAGATTTTAATGTGTAAACTGGAAAATGCCACCTCTCCTGAAACATGGTGATATAGAAATGTTTAAACACTCAATTTTTTCTTTCTTGAACCAGTGTGCTTCATGTTATCCTCAGGAAAAAAAAGGTTTGTCTGATTTTTCTTAGTGAATTTACATCACAGTCAACTAATTCCCTCCAATACAGTTCCATCTTTCAATTTTTAACCTACCATCTGTTCAGTCTTACTTGCAGCCCCCTAAACTATTAAAAGGGATCAAAAGCCATTTGTTTTTTTTTTTTCTGTTGTTCTAGGCATCTATTTATATTTCAAACAGCTTTCACAAAACAAATATTACAAAATATTGATCTTCGAATATCATGGGAAGGTATCTAATGTTACAGTAATCCAATTAATAACACTGACTTGTGTTAACAATACTGTATGCAATGGTAATGAATAATGAAATGAAATGACCAAAAAAATCTGGTTTCACTGCTTAAGAGGTATTTATCTTCCATGTAAGTACCTTTTTGACCACACAGAGTTCCAGTATAAAGCAAAAGACACAGCTGTTAAAAAAAGGAAAAAACACTGGCATTGTTGTGGTGAGTGCTTGTTACCAACTGCCTTCTCAACAGGATGCAAAGGATGAAGCCTGGCAGCCAGAGGACTCCTGCTGTTCATTTGTGCCTCCTCTGCACAGGAGATTTCAACCATCCAGGCACCTACCAAGTCAACACAGTGTAGTGAAGGAAGTCGGGAGGATTGAATGCTGCATTGAGTATTTCATAACTCAGAAGGGCCAGCCAGCCAAACTGGCTAGCTAGCATTCTCCAGACAAAGTAACATTAAAAAAAAGCTAACATTATGCTTATCCTCCTTAAAATGAAAAATTGAAGATCCAGAATTCCAGGGCTTCAGTCTCAAGTAAATTTGTAGAATATGTACTTCTACCACTTTCAAACAGCACAGAACCTCCGTTATGACTATATCAAAATGGGTGATATCCGTTGGAATGCAAGTTTAGTAGAGACTCTGACCCAGACTGCTATATTGTTTTTGATATCCATTATATGACAAAATTAGTACAATGAAACTGATATCACAGCTTTTTATATAAAACATTGTCCTGCTTTTGGCTGGAATAGAGGTAGTTTCTTCTGAATAGCTGGTCTAGTTCTGTGCTTTGGATTCTTTAAGAAAATAATGGTGCCAACACACTGACTTTTAAATGAGATTTCTATCTAAGTCTCTTCTCTCTTGGTTTGCCTCCATGTATTTAGTTTTTCTAGGATACCAGGATAAGCAAAGTATCTTTATTTCCAAAATAAATTTGATCTGTTGTGAATTGATGTAAAAGGCTTTAGAGTTCTATTTACTCCTTTCTATGCTATGTCTACCTTATTTCCTACATATTGTGAAAAAGCTGAGACAGCATTTTGAAAGAACCATTGAACTACTGCTTAGTTTGGTAAAATTGTTTGTAGCATTTGCCTGGAGAAGGATCTTGAATTCCTCTGGGACTACTTGTTAAAATTCTCCCAACCATCTCAAGAAAGTTTTGGATGGAGTTTTTTTACTTCTGACAGAATGTGCTCTGAGTCTTGGATGAGTGAAGTACTGATAAATTGTACTAAAGCAAACCTGAACTTGAAGGTTCATAATGGCCTTTGTCTTGGGGAGTAACTGGGTTGTAAAAATGTCAGATATTTCAAAAAGATATCCTTCTGAGAAGAGAACCCTTGGTGTCTCCTAGCAACTCCATTCAGAGTATTCCAGCTGAATATTTGTCTTTATTATAATAATTATTAATAAATAAGAGTTTTGTAAAAGTAGACTGCCTTCTGCTTTCTACCACCTATTTTAATGAACAATACATACTTTTTAAATTAATCAATTTTCTTTTAATCCTTCATTTTCATGAATGAATTTGAAAGAGAAAGTTTTCAAAGTGCTTCATTGAGATTTGGATGGGCATTCTGTACGCATCTATTTACCTAACACTGGAAGATTTTTTTCTCTGCTTTTTAATAAAAAATTTTAAATGAATGTGTTTTATAAATTTTAAACATTGCATTTTCATCATAATATTTTATATAGCCAAATATATTTCAGTCCTGTTTTCTGACAGGTATTTCCAACTTTGTAAACAATATTATCTTTCAGTTTATTGGTTTAGAGGCTAAATGAGTAGATTGAGCAAATAAATTAACATCATTTGTTTTTCTATGCAATGAAAAGTTTATATAAAAAATGATCTTCTGGGGGAAGAAAAATTTTGTCATAATTTTTGCTTCCTTCTTTTCTGTTTCATACGTTGTCTTAAATTGAAAACAGCTGTATCTCATTACAGTGACAAGTGTCTTGAGTTGGGTCACATGACCCCTGGATACAAGCAATCTGCACATGTATAACATTTTCCTAAGGATTCTGTTTTTATCTCTTCATTGCTCTTAAAACTGTGTGTATCCTGGCAACAGTTTTGTCTGCAACATCCATTCAATGAAACATCAGGACATCATACCCCTGCCATTTCTGTACTAGATGAAGATGTTTCACAGATGCACAGTGTCTGCTTGCATAATCTTCAAAGAAATTTTCCTGTCAACTGTGTTAGACCAAGATAAGAGTAAAGAGCTGATTTAGAGACTAATCTCTGTCTATTGGTAAATGCACCAGGGCTGAGTTTTGTTGTGCTTCAGCAAAGCCACTTGTGCTGTACTCATCCTGCTGGCTTCATACCTTAGTACATGAAATCTGTAAGGACTGTGGAAGAACTGTGCAAAGTTTTAGTCCTTAAGCTTCCCAGCTGAATGAGATACAGAAGTTATAAATTACTTCAGGTCTGACGTGGTAAAAATGAAAGTAGTCTTCTGCCATGTCTGCACTGAACTCTGTGTGGTTTTAACAATGAGCTCACAACTTGAGTTCTATCACTGCAATTAATAAAAATGAACAGCTTTACAACTAAATTTTTCAAACATAGATTTTTGAGCAATGATTACCTTAGTTAGACTTTTTGGAATAGATGTAAATGTTGTTTTCAATTTCATCCCAGTGTAGGTCATCTTTTTTGAAAGAAAGACCTTCCCGTTGCATTGCTTTTGAGGAGTAGTGGAGGAAGGAGTGGAGTGGTAACTAATTCCTCAATACCTGGAGTGTGCCTGGTAAAGCTCAGACATGAGACAATTTGTTCAGTGTCTTACTCCTCTGCTGAAAGCCCTTCATAAACAAATAAAAATTCCAAACTGGCACAACCACTGACACAAAACCCCTAAAAGCAAGCCATAAATAGGCAAAATACAAATGTTTCTTTAGAAATGCTCACCCCAATTTCTGGTCAATACTTCCTTCCACTACACAGCTTTTTTTTCTTTTTCTTTCTCTTTCACTGTATGTCCCATATAAGCATAAACCCATGGAAATATAAACAAGAGGAAGGAGAAGGCTTCTTGTTACGTTTATTAGTTGTACAGCTAATGCAGTCGTAGACTGATGTTTCAGTTTTTTCCAGAATCAAGAAAGCTGCAATGCCTGCTACAAAATCCCCTGCAATGTGTCCAGAATCAAAACAGAAAAGGGCCGACTATGAGTTGAGTGGTTTCATAACTTTTTAGGTTCCAAATGCCCAAATATATGTTTTAAAAGCCTTGCGGGATTACATTGGCACAGTCTGAACATTATACAAGGAAATACACAGGAAAAATTTACTAAAATAAATTTATCTTTTGACTAGTCTTAAACTCTATTTTGGTATCAAGTACTTTTAGTGTTAACCAGCAGTAATTTTATTTTGTGATGGCCAATGAGATGACAGTCATAAGATCAAATTTGAAGGGAGATTAAAGAATCTTGTGACTAATAGAGACAAAGAGCAAAATAATCTTAAAACCCCAATGTTTTTAATGTGGGTATGAAAGCCTATTTGAAACACTTGGTATACTTTCATAATTGGATAGAGAAAAAAATTAATTTCTTCTGAACTTTTTTATAATATTATGATCTTGCCTCTCAAAAATATGTAAAAGTTTGATAAGGCTTTCCTTATATTTTTAGAAGTGTTATTTCTCTGTATCTTTCCATGACTCTATCTAAGACAGAGAGGAGGACATTATCTTTCAACAGCTTCTGCCTGAATAGTTTGTAGACATTAAAGACTGACTCATATATATAGAATGAATTAATTTGAGACAGCTGAAACAGTTTCCATTCCTGCAGTCTGCCTTCCTATCTCCTGCCAGGCATATTAATGTAAAGTATATTAAAGTTAGTAGTGGTTTATGTTAGCATAACAGTCTGTAAACTACGATGGCTCATCATCAGCCATGCATTTCACAGCCTGCTCAGACAGCCCTGCTGTGGGAGTGTAAATTTATGGCAGAGCAGAGGGATGGAGAAATGAAGATGGCAACCACTGCAGCTAGACAAATTTAATCCAATGCTATAAATGACTCAGCATCTGCAGCAAGAACAAAACTCCTCCTAAACTTCATTGTAACTGGCATGTTCAGTTCAGCAAATACAAATGATATCCAGTTTAGTTTTTTTCCTGGACATAACAGGAATATATGCTGAATTCAGCATTATTGAAGTGCACTTTTTAGTTCATGTTCTTGAACCTTTCTTAGCTCTGTGTACTAATGTTCTCATGATGTGTTTTTAGTTTTTTTTTTTTTTTATAACAGCCTAATTTAATTTCATCTCTCTTCCAGAGACAAAACCTTTGGGGAAGAAAAACCCAAAAAATTTCATAGACTGTGAATATGAACTTGAGACAAAATTAAAGCAGAATGACAAACCAGTAACTAACAACATAATAAAATCAACTCAGTTTTCAGAGTACTTAGGAAAATATAGAAATACCTGGGTGCTTTATCAAGGAGTGCCTCTTCCTGTGGACAAAGTTGAAATGCTGCTTCTAGCATAACTACAGGAATATACAATTTGTTTAATCTGTTTTCTCAAAAAGACCTTCAAGAGGTAAAAAACAAAAGGCAATTTAATGTTTCTATTTGCATAGGCATATAGAAAAATGGTTAAACAGTACAATTTTTTGAACTCATGAAGATAATGAATGGTGCATGAAAGATACTTGCCAAAACTAATATATCAGTAATTTGGAGTGATAAAACAGCATAGGCATCTCTAAATATTAACATATTTTAAGAAAATTGAAGTTAAAATAATATGAAATATTTGTTACCTTTTCAGGTCTAAAGTAACTGTGCTAAAGTTCAAATCTATGTCCTAATGCTGTCATACAAATCTGTGACAGCACTAGCAAATATAAGCACATAAGTAAACTGTATACTGTAACTGCTTCCTGACTGTGAGAACTTTTAGAATACACAATGTGATATTCATATAGAATGGAAAATAATAATAATAATAATAATAATAATAATAATAATAATAATAATAATAATAATAATAATAATAATAATAAAAAATCTGATTTGTCTTATTTAAGAAGTGAAAATAAATCTAATATTTGCAGAATCAACATCTATCTAACACCAAAATCCACATTTTTATGTATCTGTCCATTTCCAGGGAAACCAAAAACTCTAGAGACCTACTAATTAAATACATATCTCTGTAAACAAGATATTATTAGACCACCACTATGCAAATAGAAAAGATAATTTCCTAAATCTCCTGACAAGATTATCATGACTGTATGGGTTGTTACTTTGTTTAATGATGTTATTTCAAAGCTATAGGTAAAAAATAGTTAAGGCTCACTGTTCTTGCACAGCAGAGTCTGGGGACATGGAGATCCTCTTCAGATATAGTCTAGTGATTTGTATGCTTATTCCCTGATAGTTAAGATTAGATTCACTCTGAATAATTTCTTTCAAACTTTCATGGCAATATGGAAGCACCATATGGGTTTTATAGAGGAAAAAACTAATCATATACCCAGCTGAAAAGATGCACCAGGTCTGCTGGAGGAATTTCCTGACTCATCCAGCCAACCTGCAACTGCACATCTCCACCCACACAAGACAGTTTTCCCTCAGATCTGCCAGGTGACTTGTACAGAAACCCTTTGACTTACCTCAGTCTAAAATTGCACAGTCTAATGAGCAGAGTTTTGCTATTCATTTTGACAGAAAAATATAATTGAGCATTTTCTAAACAGTTTACTAGGTAGATTGGAGGTGATGAAAACCTCCCAGATGACACTGTGACAAGCATTGAGAAATCCTTCACTGTCACAGCTGCAGTGGAAAGAGGGCATCTGATCAAGCCTCAAGTTAAAGAAAAATGTGCCACACCAACAAATCAACTTTTGCCTTATTCTTTACAGAATGAAGAAGCCTCTGTTGGTATTAAAGATACGTAAAAATATGATAAAATGAACTTAGCAAGCATAAGTTGGGAGTTTAGGATTTCACTTCAGTAACAGCAGATTCATAAGGTTTTAAAGCTGGAAGACACCATAATGTCATCCAGTCTGCTGTCCTGTATAAAGTATATTTTGACTTAACAGTTATTAATGGAGGGAAACAATTCTGCAAAATTCAGATAGCATTTTGAAAACTGGCCTGCACACTGCTGAAAATGATCACTTAGTTTTATGAGGTGTCTGGGAAACGAACAAGTGAAAAAATTACTATTTATTTTTTTCTTTTCAATAAGGAGTGGCTATAACAAGGTTAAATATATTCTGAATTTTCACATTTCTTGAAAAGTCTGCTTTCACAGAAAGTCCAAAAATGTGCAAACATTTGCACTGTTCATATATAAAAAGTTTTCAACTGTTCTGGTGGCATTTCATCATCAAAACAGAGAGGTTATTTCTGAATATTAACCTCCTTAATTGTGTACATTTTAGCTCTTATAGGATTTTGTATGTGAAGCATCCTGCTGTTCCTAGACCTCCATGATATTGTGCTCAATAAAGAAGGTTAATGACTTTTGAATTTCCTGGCAAATGCAGATTGAAACAGACCTTTAAAACGGTGCTCATGTAGGGTTTTCTGTGTGAAAGAAAATGTTGTGGGAATTGGGTCTGAGCAGAAGAATTAATGTTCCTTAGTCTTGTAGAAAATGACAGGAAAGTACTTGAGATGATGGAAAACTGGGTAGAATGCCATTTTTTGCACAGAGCACACCACATCCAGTATGACAAACTCTCCTGGTGTTGAAAACTGGGTTCCTATTTCTCAGTGTAGACTGAATATCTGTCTTTGAACAACTATCTTACAGTTTTTCCACCTTACTTGATTACAGCATGACTGATTAAAGAAGTGTAGAAAATAAGTAGCCAGTCGTCAATTTAAAGCTTTTGATAAAGACTGATTTTTTTTTAAATTTTTTTCTTAGCTTTGAATGTAAACCTGACTTTAGCAAAACAAATTTAACAAGTGGAAAAGTGGAGTAGATTAGCCACTGTTTTCAGTTCCTGAAATCAGTGTAGAGGCCTAGACGTATGCAAGCTGTTCTGTCTGAAGCATATGGCCTGGTGTGCCGCTTTTACAGATCCAGCATATTTTGCATTTTTTACAACCTGACATATGGGTTGTGTTTCAATTTTATATTAAAGCCTTGTAATTCTAAGGAAATCTCTGCTTCTTCTGTCACCCACAACTGGGGAATGGGAGATGGGATGAGCCAGATGAATTAGAAATTCCTGTGGCTCCTGGAAAAACAAGATTATTTTGCCATCAAAAAATGGGCACTGTCCTGCAAGTGCAAATGTAACTGAGGGCTGAATGTCACCCTCACACAGGGTGTGCCACTGCAAGTATCCTTTGACCTTGATGTTGAGTGGTGCCTAATAGCTCAACTGAAATGATCTCCAGGTTCTTCAAGAGATGAATTTAGTACCATGAACACAAATAATCTGAGTCTGAACACATAAATATTGCCTGATACTGCTATGACATCACATATCTAAGCCAGTGTCTGTTTCCATGTAGTTTCACAAGGTTCCCAGGATATGACTGATCTTTATGGCCCATATATTATGAATCTGAACAATAAGGAAGTAAAATTAACTAATTAATAATGAAAATACATGTGAAAAAACATATAATGGATCACCTATGTCATTGCTACAATTTTATATGAAATTTTACTGAAATCTAGCTTTGCTGTGGCCTAAGCAGTGCCTAAGGAGTGAATCTAAGATGCTTTGTTTAACTGGAGTGGAATAATTTCCACTCCTCTAAAACCAGGATTCAACAAAATGTCTGTGTGAGAGAGGCGTCAAGATGTTGGAGGGCCTTTCTGAAAGCTGGCAAGCATACCAAAGACAGCTCACCCCTGCTCACTTTGTTATTCATGTTTCCTAAGTCTCCATGAAAGGCCATTTTCAAAGTTAACTCTGGGAGAGCTTTATCCAAGATTTTACATAAAGATTCTTATGTCCTAAATGTATCAGAGCATGGAAAAATCTTACTGTGTTTTCATTCTGTATGAAATTCTTGGTAGTTTGTATCTCAGAAGTGTGTTCAGGAAACATTTCTTACCAGCATCCTGGATAACACAGAGGCAAACAAATTAGGAGTTTTGAAGAGAAAAACTGAGCTCCTGTAAAACACCTGAGAAAAGTAGGACAAAAAAAAAAAAGTAATGGCATAGTGAGTTAGTGAAAGTACCAGCTCTAAACCATTCATCTTTAAAATTATATTTATCATTCCAAAACTGTGAAAATGTCTACAGATCTGAATTCTCATGCTGTAATAACTCAGCTAAACATTTTGTGTGTTCTGCTTGAAACTGTCAGCAGATTCCTATATCTGAAACCTTAATGTTCTTTTTATTCTTTTTTTCAAACCCTTGTGCTTCTGCTGTTGCAGTTCAGCAGCTCAAATACAGAATAAGTATTAGAACCATGAAATAGAGTTAGGAACTTTACTTTCAGAGAAAATTTGCAAGAATTGTGGGAAAATTGCACTTTTAGGTAAGACAATAACTCTAAACAAACTCAAATTTATCCAAACTGGGCCAGAAAATAAAAAAACAAATATTGGTAGGCATTTGCAAAAAGACATGTTTTATTTCTCAAAATATATGCTATTAAAATTTATTCCAGAATTTTTAAAGATGTGAAACTTAATTTTCATATAGCACTTGAGATTTTCCTCAATAAAATGCAACTAGCTAAAATCAAGGGGGAAAGGAAAGGGAAAAAGTTCATTTTCCTGGTCAACAAGTCAAATGAGCACTAAGTTGATGGAAATTTGTAATTTAATGTTAGTTTGTTGAATCACTCATATCTTTCCCTGCAAACTTCTGCTTCGGTTTCACCTCAACAGATTAACTTTTTTGGTTTTTATTCCAGCCACAATTCAAAAGACTGTTATTGCAAGATGTGATTCCCCAATTTGTCATCTTCTGTATATCTCTCTGGGGAAAAAATTTTTTTACACCAGATAATGTCAATACTCTGGTACTTGAAAGCAAAGACAGTGTTTCAGTATTTCACAGTGTTGCTAAGCTTTAAAAAAGGTTTGTAAGTGATTTTGTGTTTTCTAAGGCTTTCTGATTGAAAGGTGAGGAAGAATTATTTTTCAGTGCATTGAATAGTTTCTCTGGAAGGTGTATTCGCCCACTGGCTTAAGACAAAACACTGGTAAGTACTACTTCACCTACAAAAGCAATCAGCTGCTGTGTAATTCTGAGTTCAGCCTCTGCCAGGCTCAACCTCAGTGATTTTGTTGACCTTTAATAGTAGGGTATTCATGGCATAGGAGAAGATTGACAAAAATCTGTGTCTTGCACATCAGGAGGCAAAAAGACAAAAATTAATTGTGAGACAGGTGTTTCCTGTTACAGTAGGGCTAACACTGTAATTGTTATGAATGTGAGTAATTTCATATCAATAAATAATCAGGCAAAGTGGATAACACTTATGTTTTGTTGGAGCCATCTGGTGCAGCCATGAAATAAAGACAAAATTGAAGAGGACAAGAAAGCATCCATTTTGTTTCCAAGAGTCTCTATATGCTATTTTAAATTGAATTTAAATCTCATGGATTTGCAGTTAGAATAGACACATGGGTTAATGCTCATGAGTTGTATGCATTGATGACTTCTTTTTTTTGCTGGCCTCCAAAATTGAGGAACAGATTTCCACAATTGATGAGATCCACATCTTGTGTAACATGAAACTTATCTCCTGCTTGCCTTGCAGAAGCTGAAGTCAGGCAAAATGGTCTTAAAATTTCTAACTGTAGGAAAAAAAGACATAAAGCTCACAGGTAAATATACTACCATTCACATGTAAGAAAGGGCTAAATAAAGTCCTCTGTATGGAAAACATGAAAAAAAATATTTTGCTTATTATTATAAACAAAATTATTCTTTTAATATAAAATAATTTTATTATAAAATTACTCTATTATTATAAACAAAATTACTCTTCATTTTGAAGAACATAAAAAACCAAAAATTAGTAATACTGAGAAATTATATACACAAATCATTCACACATAGTTTTGTCTATACTTAGTTATATGTAACGAAGGAGGTGTATTTATTGTACAGAAAATATTAAAACTGTTTGAAATAAAGCCTTATTTAAGACTACACTGTACCTCTTTTGCTAGGTCACAGTAATACCTAGCAGAGCAACAACAGAGTGCTCAGCTGTCTACTGTTGGCACCATCTGGTCTTGACTCCAGGCCCTTCTTTCTCCTGTCCCAGTTAAAAATTTTGTCTTGAACAAAGTAGAACAGCGTCAATAAGAAAAACTCAAAGCAGTTTGCAGGGAAACTCTTGGCATGGTTATTAGGTATCTCTATTAGTTGGCCTGAATGAGGCAGAATATAAATTAAAACCTTGATTTACTACACATCAAAGTTTGCTTACTGCCTTAACCATTGGTTCCACTCTTCAACCAAACAAGATTCCAAACCTCAACAATCCCAGTATTTGCCCCCTCAGGCAAGTGCAGGAACAAAACATCTGTCTTTGTCTTTCCTTCCTGGTTCTTTGGCAATGTCTTGCCACTCTGTGCTACCCATGGTTGGCAGTTTGGCACTGAGAGCACAGGACAGCTGTTTTCAATTCCTTCAGTTGGCACCATAGACTGAATCTATACTCATAAATTAAACATTCCCAGGATCATTCTCATCACTGAGGCCAGCTGGAACAGAGCACCTCACATCCACATTACTGCACTCTTTCTCCTCCAGCAAGGGTGACATCATCCAAACTACTTAATAGGACCAGTCCTTGGTCTATTGAAACTCCCAACTGTGCATGGTAATTGTCTGGGAGAGGCATAGCTGACCCAGAGCCAGAACTGCACCAGAGACTTTTTAGCAGATGATTATGTTTCAAAAGTCCAGCATGTTCATTTCATGGTTCTAGCATTAATGCAGTGATATTATTCATTGCCAGAAAAAAATTGGAATTTGCAAAGAAAGCCTTTCTTAGCCCAGTGTAAGTATGTTCAGCTTTACAACAATCTAGTAGGATTTAGACTATAAACATAGTGTTACCTAAATCCACTCTTTATCAAGTTATTCAAGAGAAATTTCTATTTAAACAAGTCTGGCAAAGTGACAAGAAATTGAAAACAAGTTCCTAGATGTGTTTGTTTAAATTGGCATGCCATTAATAGGTATCCTACAGTTGTGAGTTCACATGTTAAAAACTTTCCTGAAAGGCTCCATTTTCAAGAAAATTTTACACTTCCATTTTTGCACCTGCATCTTATATTATGAGTGCATATCTGGATATTTGTGACTGTGATTAGTTTATTGTTCGTGAAAATTATGTAGTAGAGACTTATAAGTACTAAATTTTAGTATATTTTGCTCCACTCAAGATTGAGAATTTCTGTGATTCATTAGTTTCAGCTAGCTGTGCAATTTCACAGCTTGTGCACAAAATTGGAAAATATTAATTAGCAATTTTCTCATTGTTTGTTTAAGAAAAAGCATTAAAAACTAGCTGAAATAGGTTCCCATAATTCCCTGTATTTACTCCAATGTGTAGAGGAAAATTGCTGGTAGTCTTAGAAAGTATTGAAAATATTAAATATAGATATCTAGCCTTGGGGAGTGTAAATTAGCATGTTTTTAATTGGTTGCAATATTCAGGGAAACATTCCTCAAAGAAAATTAATTTTGGAGCAACATATTTTGACAAGCACATGTGCCAATTTAAAAACCTGTGATCAACTTTAAATAGGTTTTAAAGACAACAAAGAGCTATATCTAATACTATAAGGAATGAACTCTGTCTTTTAAGCATGTTTTCTGTGGGATTGATTTCCACAGTATATACAAATCATCATAACATTTCAACCTTTTAAAATAGAATTGCGAGGGGCATATTTTAATTTCAGTTATACTGGTGTGAATAGAATAATTCCTTTGAAGATAGCAAAAGATAGCAAAGTTACTCCTAATGTGTGCCAATGTAATTGAGAACAGAATTGAATACAAAGCCCTGGTCTGAAAGAAAATGCCAATTGGCTTAAAACAGGGAACACTAATGGGCTGCTTGTTAGTCAGGCTAATCAGTGGCACCCCAAAAACTGAGTGGAATTTTCAAATGTTTGTTAATATTATGTTGCTTTTTCATTCTCTCTACCTTTTGTATTTCAAAAACTTCTTCTCTAATTGACACGGGTGGATTTCCATCTGCTTTAGCATGCTTATGATAATCTTGCATACAGCACATGGAGATGGGATAATATGAATGAGCAAACTAATGCTTGGTGAAGCTGCTAACTTATTTTGCTGTTATTTAATAAGAAAAGATGTAAGAATTCCCTAGAATTTGTTCAATAACACATACAGACTGCTGTACTCTTTCATTTCTTAAGGGGATAGGACTTACAAATAGGTGTTGTGTGCATCTAATAGAGCTTCAAAGAACTTTCCTTCAGTCTGGATTTAGATATATGTGCTTGTGAAAATGTCCAGATGTCCAGATGAGGGCCACAAAGATGATCTGAGGGCTGGAGCTCCTCTTCTATGAAGACCAAAGAGAAATTCGTGGTTTGAAGGGAACAGCCTTCCAGTGCCTAAAGGTGGCTACAAGAGAGCTGGAGAGGGACTTTTTACAGGGGCCTGTAGTGACAAGACAAGGAATAGCAGCTTTAAACCAGAAGTGAGTATATTTAAATATTACAAAGAAATTCTTTACTGTGAGGGTGGTGAGGGACTGGAACAAGTTACCCAGAGAAGTTGTGCATGCCCATGTCTGGAAATGTTCAAGGCCAGGTTGAATGGGGCTCTGAGAACCTGGTCTGGTGAAAGGTATCCCTGCCCATGGCAGAGAGGTTGGAACTAGAAGATCTTTAAGATCGCTTCCAACTGAAACCAGTCTGTGAATTTATGGTGATTCATACCTCTAAAGGAAACAGAATAAATTGAAAAGTCAAAGAGAATGCAACATTGGCTCAAGCAATCAAGGGAAGAAAAGGAAAGGCCAGAGGAGAATGAAGAGCTGTAATAAACACCTTGGAAAGTTGGTATTCCTTGCTGACACTGCACCAGAGGTTCACTCATGACAAGTGAGGAAGAATGACAGCTACTGCACAAGTGACTTACACACTTGAGATATCAGCTGTTTGGGGTGTTAAAGATGTTGCAAAACTTGTCCCAGATTCCAGCAGCATCAAATAAGAAATCTGCTGCCTAGGGCAATTTCACACCCAAGCACCTGTTTATTTTGCCTTCATAGATCTAAATTAGAGTAATTGTTTTTGTAGTGATTTGGTCTGTTTTGAACCTTTGTTAAGTACTTTACTAAGGCCTGCACATGTACAAAAATGGTATATACTTCATAATAAACAGATGTGACCTTCATCTGCTGGATGGTTACACATCATTTCCATATTAAAATCCACATTTATGAAGTGGTTTGTGAACAACAGTGCATATTATGCTCCATTACATTTCACAAGTCCTTGAAAAAGTGATATGGTTGCACACCTTCTAGATTCAAAATTAAATTCTACTTAAATTATTTTGATATGCACAACTTGAGTAAAAATATACACATCTAATTCAAGGTGAGAGAACTGGTTACCGTTAGACCTGGGAGAAATATTCCTTCTGGTTGAGCAGAAATCACCTTATCTGCTCTTTTAATCCAAGTAAAACCAAAGCTTTGCTTCTTCCAACCAAACCATTCTATGATTCTTGAAAATTTTGCAGAAAAATCAAAATGTTTGAGTTAAAGTGAAAAAAAAAATTCCAAATATTTGCAATTAATTGCTCACTACTCATCTTGATGTACTCAATAGTCTACTCAACTATACAATTTTGTTTCCTTTTTGTATTGAGATGGATTAAAGACAATTTAGTAAGATAAGTGCATATTAGAACACATCTTGACCTTCTTCCTGAAAGCTTAGTTTAATGAAAAGTACCAACAGTCTTTTCTGATTAAAATATATCCTTATAATAAATGCTGCATAAATTACATTCTGGTTTACAAAAGAACAATTTCTATCCTCATTTGAAATTCAGAAAACACACAGATTATGCTTTCAGGTGGCAAAAGCTCCAGGGTTTCCTGGCTGTCTTTTGTGTTACATAGTCTTGTAGAGTGATAAAGGCTGACAGATGCTTATCAAACATTCATGTAAACACTGCTATCAAAGCTGTGTTTTCTGGAACTGGCTCCATACAAGAGGGTCAGCATGCAATATAATTAAAGGAAGGACAAAGCAAGAAATGTCATGCCAGCAGTCTTTGCTATATTAGAGGACTCACATAGTGCTTTCTCTAGCAAAGAACAATTGCACTAGATAAAAGCAAATCAAGAAATCAAGGATTAAGAATGGAATTTTTTAAATGCTCAAATATTTTTGAGCACATATGTTCAAAACACAATTTCTTCCAAGCTAATTACATACATTTTTTTCCAAAATATTGACAAAAGTGTTTCGATAAAAAGCCCCAACCTTTGCCCTCCAATGCCTGACTTCAGACATTTGCTTCATAATTAAGGTTCTTACATTAATTATCATTAACAATAATTCCTAAGTAATATTTTCATGTGTATGCCAAAATATATGGAATAAAGAGTAATGAAAGGGAAAATTCTTTTGGCACTGAATTCACATTTAGAGCTTATTGAGACACTTATTGTTAGAACAACAAAAGGAATCATGCACTGCAGAGGTAACCACTGTCATATTCATTATTAGCACAAACTGTAGTGCTACTCAAGGAACAAAATCTGCTAATTAGGGTGAAGCAAAACCAACTAACCTCTGTTTTCAGATACAAACAAGCTGAGCAGTCTGCTGGTAAGCCAGACATTTCAGGTAATCTAGGAAAAGCATTTGCCCTCCTACAAAGTCCAGGATTTTAAATTTCTTTCTGTGTAGAAAACTTATCAATTTCAGGCTTTTCATAAGAAACAAGAAGAAATATGATGCAAAAATGTTTCAGTGCTTAGGAATATCATGTTCTCGTCATCCTAGAAGCATTGACATCTTCTATTTTGTAAACATATACTTCAGTCTTCAGGTTTCATATCTTTGTAATTAAAGTAATTCTGAAGATAATTGGAATAATCATTAATAATTGGACTAACTAGGAAGTGAATGGGAACAAACAACCAGAGTTCATTTGACGTAAAATGTATTTTTGAAATTGATACCTGAACTCCTTTCTTAAGTAACTCTTGGACAAAATAGTTTTTATCAGTTTTTGAGACAAGATAGAGCTCAGAGTTAGGATTTGAGTGGAAATACAGTAGAGGAAGTAGCCCTGACCGTATTTTTATTTAATCCTTTTAATTTCTTCCTTAAAAACTAATATATTATCTTTTTATTCACTAGTTCTGTTTTGTTTTGATGTTTTAAGTCTTGAATGATTACATTCTACGAGTAAAGTTTTATGAAGGTACACCCACGTCACTTATGGTACCCAAACTCATCAGAGACCTCTGGAGCTACAGTTCTATCAATACTTATGGAAATGCAAAACAACTTGTAATTCTCTACTTAGTATTCAAAAAGAGGAAAGAGTGTATCTCAGTGTGATCAGAAGCATAAATTAAAGGTGAATGTCACCAGAAGACTAAAAAATGACACATATATGAATACCTATTTCATTTTGATGTAACATCAACATGAATAATTGTTGCTGTGGCAGCAGATATGCAGTGAAAAAGCCATGAAGAACAGATCATAAGACAAATCACCTGCTTGAAAAGTATTGACCCTCAGCACTCTGAACACCTGAGACCTTAGTTTCTTGGGTTTTTTTATTTTTTTTTATTTTTATTTTTTTAATATGGTGATGAAAATTTGGCGGTTATGATTTGAGTTGTGCTGCCTATATATGTAAACAGTACCTGTATATGGAAATATGCGCTAATGCGTACCAGCACACGAAGAGAACTTCAAAGTTTAACAAGCTTGCAGTTAGTCTTTTTACTTCTACTTCATAATAACATTGAAACAACTTCTATTCTCCCTATAAATGATGGAAATGTTGTAAGTCACAGCAGAGTGGCTGTCAGCAGCAGCGGTAGGGAATACAACTAGAGCTCCATACTTTTCCAAGTACTGCTGTGCATCACATCCGACTCATCCACTTTCATGTTGTTGCCTGGCTGTCTGCCATCCACTGCTACATCTTCTACAGCAACACAAATCCCGCTTTACAAGCACCTATAATAGCCTTCTTAATCCTTCTCAGTCTGAAAAACTGAAGCCAAGTGGAGAAAATAAAGAACTAGCCATGCAAATAATGCTTTAGACCATGTCCAAATATATGTCACCTAGCTCTCTAACAAGTGAGCCCGGCTACTGCAGTCAGTCATGGTGCTTTTAATGAGGGAAAGACATCAGTGCTGACCTCATGGCTGGGCTAATGGCTGAATAAACAATCTTTTATATTGTCTGTACATAGTGCAATTAATATATAAATGTATTGACAATTTTAACCTAATGACGTTTAGTTGAAATTACTGCATATCAGGGATAAAAAAAGTCAACTTGCAAACTGAAATATCTTCTAAAGTTATATTATATACGCAGAAACAAATCTAAATGGAAAGATGAGTATTTACTTGGTGAAAGAGGACATTCAAAACAACACATACCATAAGAGTAATTGTACGTACTAGAAAAGTTGTGAAAGAAAACAGGTAAAGTAGGAATGTATAGTTTACCACTGTGCCAAAGTTTGTTTTTAGAGGGTAAGATAAATGTATCTGCAATGAAGGATGAAAGCTATAACAATATTTCAATAGTAGAAAATCCCAAAAACCCAACAATCCCCCCCCCCAAACTCTTTTCAATATTTGAAATTGATTCAGACACAAAGGAGATCATTATAGCCTCAATATCTGTCAGCTGTCCTCTCCTGTGGATGCAACATTCCTGGGATGGCTATGCATAATTTATACATGAGTTACGACATTGATCTATGAGTCAAACAAAAAATCACTGCTGAATGATGTGTACCTGCAGAAAAGAAGCAAACAGAGTTGAAAACATCAAAACCAATAAGAACACTTCTTTTTTCTACTCTTTACCCTTCTCACCTTTCTTATTTTTCCCCTCTTCATAATAAGGATTTATTAACTGAGAAAGAATAATATCAAGTGAAATTAGGTTTTGTGCAATTGTGTTTATTTAAACTTAATTTTTTTTATATAGAAAAGCACTTTTTATATGCCAAGAATTACATACATAAGTTTCTTGGGAATTGTTAAATTGTTATAAGTAGGTAGGCAAATAGTAATTAGATATTATAAAAATAATTCAAATAGAGTTAAGTGGTAATCTAGGTGATTCTTAGATTAGCATAATGCGATACATGTGCACACAGTGGACAATGCCTCTTTTGTAGAAATTTCCCATTAATCTTAGAAACTTTTTAAGTTCTTCAGAACAGATTCTGGGTTGTTAGCGAAACTTACAGCTACTAAGAAAATATTATGAGAGTCTAGAGAAGAAAGATAAAAAAAAATTTGAAGAAACATGAAAGAATGGGAGCTATTCAATCTAAAGAAAGGGGTAAGGAGGGATCTGATAAGGTATGTCCTTAATTTTAGAAGCTGAAAGAAGTCAATGGATTACTTCTACTAAAATAATGTCTGACTCTAGGTCATCATGTTTTCTGAATACTTTGCAACACAACACATCATTATGAATATTCAAATAAGTGTTAAGGATACATGGACATTATTTTAAAGAAAAAAAAAATATTCAGTGTTTTATCTTTTGCTTTCTCTCACCTGATGAAATAAACATTTCAACTAAAGATGGCATGTGAACATACCAATAAGTGGTACTGCTTGGACTGAAAAACAGAAGAGAAAAAAATATGTGCAATAATATGAGATTCTAAGTGTCTAAAACCAATCTACCTAGTAATATTATATATTTCAGTAGTGATTTTATTCCTAGTTTAGGTCCTCTTCAGAAAATGAGACAAGCAGTACAATAGTGTTGCTAATTAATCAAACCTGAGTGTTTTCTCCTTTCTGACAAGGTCTTATGCCAAGTTGAAATCAACCAAATTCTAGCCTTAGTCCCATGATTCATGATGCATTAATCAGCTCTACTCAAGATCCTAGTGAGGGACAGTTATTAAAAAGTCAATCCATTCTCCTTGATTTTTGACCCTTTCTGCTGCTTCTGTAAGAAAGAATTTTCAAATACAGACAATTTTAGTGGACAGTTCTCTTCAAAGAGAGGAGATGTGAAGCTGCCTGCTCTGTTGCCACAGTTGACCACAGTGTGAATAGACAGTAGGTCCTGTCCCTTTTGTAAGCCTATGAAGACCTGGTTTGGCAACCTAGAGGAAACAAACTGGTTGCTCAAGGGTTGGGTTTGCCATTTCATCAGGCCCCAATAAAATAAACAATTTGATTTTACTTTCCACTTTTTATGCATGGCCTTTTTCATATTGAAAGCAAAGAAGTTGGCATGGTCCATTTAAGAGGGTCCATTGGTGTTTCATCAGCTATTGATGAGATTTATGCATAAATGTGTCAAATAATTTCAATGTCATTGTACATGAATCATTTACAGAGAAGTCTAAACATAACTAAATATAGGTGATGACATACAAGAGGTCATACAGCTGTGTGAGTGCTCACCATTCATCATGCAGTAAAGTGCACCTTTGATAATGGCTGGTGCAAAATGGCATAGCCTCTCATGAACTGAGCAAGTATATATCCTGACATTAGTAAAACTGCTGCACTGCTTTGCTTCTCTCCATACAGATAATTCCAAAAAGCAATTTCCTCATAATATTTCTTCTCGTAGAGTAGCATCTCATTACCCATATACATTGTATTGATTAGCAAGTGTAGCTAATTTCTATGTATCACATTTAAGCTCCAAGGAGTCTACTGTTAAAAAACCAGCATCTTTTAATTAAAAAGCTTACATCAGAAGAATGACTATGTGAAGTCAATGCTTTCTTGTGATGTAGGAAAGAGCCACAAGTGATTTTTTGCTTTTTTAGTAGCAGTGTTCATTTATCCCACTGAGAGAGACAAATGAGTTCCACCCAGCTACTGAAGAGTTTTAGAATTTTATTGAAGATCTTCAAAACAAAGGTTCCTTTTGTTCTGTGTGTGTACAAAGGCCTGATCAAAAGCACAGGGAACCAGTGGGAGCCTTTCCTCTGATGTATCCTATGGCCCTTGTCTTAAAAGATGAGGTTTATTTCCATGTTGTCACAAGCTTTCTTTGTGTAAAACTGTGCCATGCTCTGCATAGCTAGTACTTTTCTTGTTGCTAGCAAAAAAATTTTCCAGACTGGTTAGGGACAATTTTGCTGATATAGTACATACTCCTATTAACATATTATGCAACATAGATTTTAAAATTTCTATTATAACCTTTAACCTTCATTTTTTTTGAATCAGAGTTTCAAGCATCCTTGATATCGTACTATATTCAAGAAGATTAAATTTCAAAGCTTTTCTGAAATGGTCCTGAAGGACATAAAAAAAAACCCCCAAAAAGTGAGGAAATGAAAACAGATGCTTCTCAAACAAAAAAAAGATTGCAAAGTGACCTAATTGCAACAAGCAGTCAGTCGCAGTACAGTCATATGAGTGACTTCCTTGTAAACAGCTATTAGACCTTGTACAGAAATGCAGACTAAGAACCAGTTACTGGAAGTTGAAACCAAAGAAGTTAAAAGCATATTAGGCAGACCTGTATGATTTTTTAAAAAGGGAGAATGAAAAGCCACTGGAGCAAGCTACCAAGTGCCAGCTTCTTATGCTCTTGCTAAATTTCTTGTTAAACCTAGTTATGTTCCTAGCAAGTATAGTGCATTCAAAAAGTCCTCCTGATTTAGTCAAACTTTTGTCATTGAGTTCTATGTAGACACATTTGGATAAAATGTAATGTAGTCAGACATTATATTTTAATGGTGTTTTCTACATTTAAAGTCTATTAAACAGAATAGCTAGACCTACTTTGGAATATATGGTAATTTTAAAAATACTACTGCATTGTCATATATAACAAGAGTTCGTTCGATTATCATTATAGATTCCGCATCACCAGAGCCTTGTACAGCCTCAATGTCTCCCACAGGCAGCTCCTCTAAGCACTACCTCCTCTTGGCCCTTGCAGCAGTCCTCTAACTCTAGATCCCACCAATCCACTCTTTTATAATACTGTTCTTATTTGCTACAGGTATGGCCTGTTGTCATCAGGCCTGCTCCTAATCTTTAGTGATTGGTCCAGCTGCAACTTGTTGGGGGATAAGATTACATTCTATACCACCTTCATTTACCCATACTGTATCCCCCTACACTACTGTGCATTTTATTTTAACTATCCTTCAAATTTCATTAGATATTCATATTCATTTCTCAGTGATGACTGTTAGACAGCTTTCAAGTAAATATGCTATGGAGAAGAAAAAGGTTATTTTAAGGTGTAGATATCACCACTAAGTTGAAGAAAATCATCCTTTGATGAGCTACTTCAAAGCTTATGTTTGGGGATTTTGATGGTAAGAAAAATTTGTTTATCTAAACCAAATATTAAGGACACATAATATATACTGAGAATGTCAGTTCTCTTGCCCAGAAATGCCAGACATTTGAATAATCAGTCAATATTCTTTGGCCTAGCATGTGAAGCTCTGGAATGACTTAATGGGAGGAAACTTTCATGACAGCCAGCAATCTGTCAACAGGTTACCAGGGTAACCTTTGTGCAAACATTTATAACACTGTGTGCTTAATTTCAGCCTATTCATTTACTGTTGTTATTCCTTTCCTTATCTTCTAATAAGAGAGATGTGCAGAGCTTTAAAGCTAAGCCCTCAAAATAAAATGAAATGTTGCAGGAAATAAACCCACCACATTTATTATTTAATTATTGATTCTTGTCAGCTTTGTCTTACCTTCTATGCTTGGTAGTTTCTAAGAGCAAAACTTAAATCTCCATCAAAGAGCTATCACTGGCATCCTTTACTCTACAAGGTGCAAAGCTACTAAAGATGCTCTTTTTCCCATGTAATACACAGCAAAGATAGATACAACTTGTGATTATTTATTTGTTTGAAAAGAGTGTGGACATTTAAACCTAACTGTTCACAATCTTTTTCTCTTTTCTGGTATGGGTCATAGCAGTGTAAATCTTGACATTAAAGCATAATCATCAACATCTGCATCTGTCAATGACTTATTGGAGCTACTTAATTACCTAGTATCAATATATTTGAAGCAAATTGATTGTTTTTATCCTATCAAGTATGTATGCAGTCGTTACCACACAAAGCCAGGCTCTCAGGCTTTGCACATGTCAAAAAAAATCTGCTGTGTATTTGAATATGTGCCATCATGACTGCCACACTGAAATATTTATTTCAGAGCATTTTAAATGAAACATTATTCTTTCAGTTTTATGGTATTAGCTAGTTGTTTTACACTGATGATGATGGCTATATCAGCATCTCTGTAGCTTCCTCCATGAAATCTGGTTCATTTTAATGTAATGTTTATGAAATGGGCTTATATTTCATTTTATATTTCATTTTTGCTCTCTGAATATGATTCTATTTAAGTCTGGCTATATTATTCTTCAATGGCATCTGCAAAGGAACTTAATATCATCTAGCTTGACCTGTATTGTGGAGATTCTTTTATCCTGCAGGAATGTAATTATTTTAAAAAGACTACCCAGTAATTTGCAACTGGATACTATCATACACTTTTCTAAAAGACTTGCACAGCTGAGAGAAATTTATTATGTATTTATGGGCAACTCTTACAGTTAGGCTGACTACATTGAAAGAGAGTGCTCTTGCCTTTCAACTATGGAGAAAGCTTTGGAGGTTTTAACCTGCAGCAAGACTGCCTATCCAACATTCACTGTTCTCAGAACCATGAACTAAAAAGCTTCCCTTTCAGTTGGTTTTTTTTCACTTTATTTCTTTTAGGTCTTTGGATAACACCTAGGAGATGAAAAGTATCTACACTTGAGTAGGGACTGGCATATTTTCTCTAAGAACTTACTATAGTACAGGAAAGTGAAACAGCTGATAAGTGTTTTCCACCTTTAGTTACTTTGACCATTCTGAGATACAGTAATGACTATTTCAGCTATACCTTACCATTTTCTCAACTCTGTAAAAATATTAATATGTTCAGAAATGTACTTCAGTTCAGATGAAAAAGAAGTTATTTGGCTGTTGTACTCATCCAGAAAGTGAAGCAAGAGAAACCAGAAAACTAGCTTTTAGATTTGGGCCCCAGGACATGTCTTGGACCATAAAAGAAGACAGGGAAGACAGGAAGGGGTCCTGGATTGTTGGAGGCTGCCTTTGGTCTGGTTGTGGCTGGTGGTGTAGCTGCCCAGCAGAGGAGGCTGCAATGCTATGGCTCATCCCGTTGGACAACCATGCCAATGTTTATTCCACTGTTGATTTTAGGAAGGAATCTCTGTAGCATTCTACACTGTACTTATCTTCAGAGCAGTAAGGTATATATAATGACACAGATAAATAGCTTGGAGTAAATATGTTTGAAACACAACTGAAATTGTGTATGTTTATGTAATAAGCTGTAATATGTTTTGTGGGCTGTTTGGATTGAATATCGTTCCACTGATAAATGTTACTTGCTCAAACCCAAGTTTACCAAATAAGGATTATTTTTGAGTTTATTTCCAGTAAAAAGACAGTTTGCTTTCCATTTCAACTTACCATTTTGATACTTCTGAAGGGAAACATGCCATTAGCTTACTTGTGCAAGCTCACCTAGAAAATCAATGAAAATGTTTGGAAATAGACTTATCTCTACTGTAGATGAGAGATGGCTTATTTATTTTGTCATTCTTTCTTCCAAATGATTTTTTTTTTCTAATAGATATTGTCTGAAAACTTGAAATGACTGACAATTTTGGTAGAAATGTTACAATTTGACATTGTTAGGCCCATGTTTTCAAAGAAATATATAAAAATATGATTATCTGGTTAAAAATATACACATTTTAGCTTTTTACTTTCATACATGAAAATAATGTTCATGTGGGCTTGACATAAAAGTTATCAGAATCTGTTATCACAAGATGTGAATAGAATATACAGCATATGTTCAAAGTAAGGTAGAGATTCGTATGTTGAAGCAACAATATTAAATTCTAAAATCTTCAGCGTGTAAATCTACATACTACAATGTAATAAAAAGATTTTTTATTCTCTAGGAAACATTGCAACATTTTGAGAACTAGACAATAAGGGGAGAAAAGTGCATTTAATCTCAAACACAGTATTGTGTTTGAGTCCTGTCTTAGCCAAAGCTGTTGCAATTGTAGTAAGGACTGAAGAATATACTGAATTTTTTTTTCCTCAGAAGAAAAAGTATTCACTATAGATTAAATATTTCTAAACTGAGATAATCAAAACCCACAGATGCAACAGCTGAGTAAGAGAATAATCAGTCTGGAGTTATGGTGCTGTTTAATGTTTCTTAGATTGTTTGTTTACTCTTCACTGGTGGCTTATCTAAATAAGGAGCCTTCATGAAGATGTTTGGAAACAGTTACTGGCACAGGTATAACTGAGATATATGAGTGTAAGTTTATCCATTTGCCTGTAAAATGTTTGTTTGAATAAAATATATATTTAATATACTTCATAAACAACATACAGATATGATGGTTTTGAAAAGAACGATCATAAAACAAAATAGGATCAATAGGTTACTTCAGGTATTTATTTTATTGAAGGATTACATATTGCTTTGAAATTTTATCATACATCACTTTTAAGTGTGTTGACCCAGATCCTCAATCTGAATAAACCATGGACAGCATTCACTTGACACTTTTGAAGCTTGTTGCAAAGAACTAGAATGATTAGGGACAATTCCTACTGAAGCTGTTTGCAAATTCTTAAATATTTACATTTGAATTTATATTTGCAAGTTAAATTTACAGTGTATTTGTTGAATTGAAACTGATGTTTTTGGCTGAGTATTGAACATAACTTAAATTCCAGCTAAAACAGCCAGCTATTCTTTGGAAATAGAAAAAAAAATCATCTTTATGAAACAAATAACATCATTTGGATGAAGGAACCTTTTCATATTTTAATCGAGGACTTTCAGTTGGGGAGCTGGAGAAATGGAGAGTATCAACATGAGGTCAGAGAACTGTTTTGTTATCTGTGTGAAAGACACCTGCCTTTGGCTGACTTACAAACTCCTAAAAAACATTGTTTGCACATGGTAAATGTGGGTTTGTGTGTGTCTGCCAACATACTCTCTGAAGATGCCATCTGCATTGAGCATGTGGCAGCACAAGGAGAATCTTTGTGGGTTCCAGGGTCCACTGAGGTTATGGGCACGCAAACCACAAGCAAGAAGGCTCCTCCTGAGCATGTAACAATGCTCTTGCTCTTTCTCTGTGACAGTGGCAGAAGAAGATGTAAATGATGCAAAACCCAAATGTATGTGCAAACCTGGGTACAAACTTTTATGATGTAAATGTTTTTCTGACTTAATAAACTACTCATGTATGAAAACATACTCATGTATGAAAACATATTTATGGCATTGACTGCAGCTACCTCACCTATGTTCTTTGTTAGGACATTTATCCTTTCACTATTGTGCATTGAGTCCCAAACAAGATGGCATTAGGATCTACTGGAAAAAAGCTTTATTGATATTTCACATATTTTACAGCAAATTAAAAACTAGAAGAAAATAAATTGATCTAGTAATTTTCATAAGTTACTTTTATTAATAAGAAAACCAGATTGCCACACGAATTAGATAATTAAATATATCTTTTACACAAAGAATATTCCAAGAAAGGAATCAATATTTTCAGTAAATACTGTGATCCAAGTTATCTCATTATTTTAGGTTTGTACCTTTCATGGTATTTGCTTTTGATTGCTGTTTTGTTTCTTGTTGTAAATGTCAACAATGTGCAACCTGAAGTAATTATTAGGGAAAGTGATAGCACATTTGCTAGCAGTGGAAATGCCAGTGTGTCTTCTGTTTCCCCCTTCAGTTAAATGCTATTATTTTCGCCAGACATGTTGGCACATTCTTGCAAGTTCGCACAGTTAGGATGATTTCCATCACTTCCATGGTGATGAAAAAGGATGCTGTGAGAGAGAAAACATTTTACATGAGAAAAGAAGCACAGAGAAATTAAACAGCTTGCCTAAGGTCACGCAGGAAGCTTCTAAGAGAGGTATGATTTAAAAAGAAGTCTTCTGAAAATTATATGAAACACCTTAACTAGAAATCTACCTTTTTCCCATAGTAGGCTTTTTCTTTCCTCAAAACAATTGTTCCATGTAATATGTGGTATCTGCAAAGAAAATTGTTTAATTAGGACTAATTTTAGAATAATGTGATGTCCCTCTTTTTGAGTTAGCTCTCTAATGTCAGCTAAAATAAATACAAAATCCAATTTGTTTAAGCAGTGATGTTACACCAAATTTATCCAGTCTTTGTATTTCAACAGCCACCTAGAAAAACAGCATGAACATGCTTTCTCTGAACTCATGCTAGGAGCAGGAAATATTACAAAAGTATTCCTAATGAGAGTCAGCCTCTTATGAATTGATGTTTCCTTGGATGGAATTGACTTCAGAAATTATTAAAAGTCAGTTGGATTTGGAGAGAAAATTCTTATGAAATTCTAATAAATTTTTATGTACAAAACCATATATATGATGTATATTTTATATGCAATATTGAGTAGACTGTTCCATAACACAAATAATTTTCTAAAGATTGATTTAATTATATTGTTACAGCAATCAAAATTATTAAAACTTGAAAATAAAGAAACAAAAATTGTCTGTCAAAAAAATTTAATCCCAGAATATCAAAACTTAGCAACTGGTGGCAAAACTTTGCAGCAACTTTTTCTGGATCAGAAATTTAAAACAATGCCTAACTTGACAAAAAGGGAAGCTGCTATTTAGATGATCAGATGTTGCTTTTCACTTCAGCTACAAAAAGATGGTAACATTTTCCAACAGCCTCAACATCCCTTACCCCACTCTAGCTGGCAGTTCAATTTTCAACAGTTTGCCTTGAGTTTAAGACAGTACTGTGTCCATTGATTAATTTCACTTATCTCCTCAGAGTGCAACCTGCCCACATCTACTTATTTTTTTTCTTTTTCTTTACATTGTGGGTTTTTTATTTAGCCAGGTAGTTCAGCATCTCCTATGCATCTGTTCTTTTATCAATGGCTCCTCTTCCTAACTGCACGGAGATACAAGATTTCTCTATTTTCAAGACCTATGAAAATGAGTAGTGTGGTGATTTAATCCCATGCAGACACTTTCTCGTTCCTCACTTCCACCAGGTGGGTTGGAGAGGAGAATTGGAAAATCCATGGATAAAAATAAGAACAGTTTTATAATTGAAATGAAGTAAAATAGTATCATAATAATTGATAATTATAAATAATAAGGATAATAGTAATGAAAAGGGAGATAACAAAAAGAGGGAGAGAAATAAAATTTAAGGGTAAAAAACCAGTGATCCACAAAACAATTGCTCATCACCCCCTGACTGATCCCCAACTTGTTCCCAGACAGTGATTGTTCCCAGGCAGACATTGATTGATTGACAGTGATCGACTTGTGGCCAAATTCCCCAAGCTGATTTATTGGGTATGATGTTCTGTGATATGGAACACTGTTTTGGTAGGTTTGGGTCAGCTGTCTTGCCACACTCTTCTCCAGCTTCTTGTGAAGGTACTTGCTGGCAGAGTATGAGAACCTGAGAAATCCTTCATCTAGGCAGGGTAAGCGCTACATGGCAACAGCTAAAACATCACTGTGTTGTGTTATCAACATTATTCTCACACTGATTCCAAAACACTGCACTGTACCAGCTAGGAGGAAGAAAATTTGAGTTGAGAGTTCACAGCTGTAAAGGAGCAGGATGCTGTTTCACATATGAACCTTGCTGAACATTTTAAGGCTTTAGTGGTTCCATGTGTCTCCACAGAAGCACATAGTTGACATTGTAGCAGATTGGTTTAGCAATTTTTCTTTTAGTACCTTCAATTCAGAGGAAAATGCAAGTTCAGTTTATTCTCATTTGTGAATGTCCTGGAAGAAGTAGAAACCAGTATAATTGTAATTTACAGACTATACGGAGACCTGAAGTGTCACTCTTAATTATAGTCACAGAAACCAAAACAAAAGGGCAAAAATTTATCATTATGCTTTCTAATCAGCTGAAAAATAATTTTGATAATGTTATCAGCAGATTCTTCGAAGTAACCCTATTATTTTTGATTAAGAATAAATGATTTTTTTTTCCATACAAGATGTGAAACACTGTGACTAAGATTCTTAATAAACTTTTCAGTTTAAATTATCCAGTTACTTTAGTCAAGTACCGTCTAAATAGGTTAAACTGTATGTGGTAGAATAACAATGAACATGTTTTTCTCTGACCATCACAGTGATTTGATAACCCCTCATACTCTCCGTAATGGCAATGGTATGTTTTCTGTTCCTTTCATTCTGATTACTATAGGAGAGGAGGATGAAGAATTTCCTGCAAGTCAGGACAGAAGGAAAGTCAAATAGAAAGCTGAAAGAGAACTGAGACAAGGATAAAGGACAGTTATTAAATTTGTGAACTCTATCAGGGGACAAGAAGATAAACTGTATGACTGACTAGAACTGTATTGGAGTCTGACATTTCATTTTTATGCAGGTCTTGGTTTGATAAAGGTAAAACATTAAATAACAGCGCAATTCCACAAAAGCAGTTAACACATTCATTGAATATCAAGATGGCTAAAGGGCTTCTCTTTTGTTGCTATCTCATGTCTTTATATGGGGCAAAATAGTACAGGGGCTCATGACTGAAGATCAGACTCTCTGCTGTTGTAGCAAGTTTATTATAAGATTCCTTTTTTATTGCATACAGGACCATAATGTCTAGCTGACAGTTTTTGTCACTCAATTTGTAGGGCTGTATTCACTTAACAATTTTTTTAGGCTATATGTACTCAAGCAAAAAAAAAAAAAAGGAAATGCATAAAGGAATGAGCTGTAAGCTCACCATTAGCTGAAGACTGAATAAGTGCTGGAATAGAGAGCAAAGGGCTGAGATGAAATGCATTTGAGTGTGAAGAAACTACAATTGGTTGCAAAGTTAGAAACTATTTTAGGACACAGTCAGGCACCAACACCATCTGTTTGCTAAAGAAAGAAAAAGAGAATAAAGAGGATACGATTATTTGTCAGGTGGGAGTATGGCAACATGGCTTGAAGCCCTGACAGCCCTAGACTGAGGCTGTCCAGCCTGTATTCTGTAAAGCCAGATTACTAACTATGCCAAGTCCTTGATGGAATTAGTCTTCCCAACTGCCTCAGATTTAGGGCATGGGGAAAACTAGCCCAGCAACCAGTAGATTTTCTGCCAGAATGTGAAAACATGGGTTTTATTAAATATTTATGAATGGGTATCTTTTTGTGAAGAATACCTTTGTTCTCTATTTTGCTAAAACTTTTGCTTGTTAATAATTACCCCCAAAATACATAAATTTTGTTTAAAATTTTCTTACATATGGAGAAATTTCAAATTATGTAATGCACAGTTTGATATTTTTATGCAGGCATTTCTACAAGAAAAAAAGGATTTTGATGGTCCTATTGTAGATCCTATATCCTGAGTAGATTAAGGGTGAAAGAGAAGTGTCTCGATTGTTCCTCAGTATAGTCTAAAAGCTATGATCTCCTTTAAAACACTGTTAAAACTTACATTGTATCCACATAGCGTGCACCTACACTACTGACTATTTCTACAAAGAAGAAGGTAGGAATTTTTTTTATAATCCCATGATTATAGGGTCATGTTGTGCAGCTGTACCTAATTGGCAAAGCTAATTAGATTTCTGTACAGCTATCCCAGGTTATTTTGCTGCCGTACTAAAATCCTCCACGCATGTAGAGAGCAAAATGTTGGAAGGTTATTTTTCTACATTGCAAGTAGTAATTTCTGGATGATGTAGTAAGGCACAATATCACTCTTAGCCATGAGGGAAACCTTGAAAAGTGCATAGAAACATTCTACAGTGCACAGCAAACAGTTAATCCAGGCACAGTTACAACCTAAATCTACAGCTAAAGAGAGCCATTCCAAAGCAAAAAATCACCAGTATAGATGCACACAGAGCTGTATCTCAAGATAGTTCTCATCCTATCATAAAATAATGGAACTCTACTTCACAGCTGAGTGGGAAATTCTGGCTATTTCTTCATCATCAAGTAATTTGGCCATCGGACTTGATCCAGCTACTTCCCTGCTCCTATTTTACACAAGTGTATCACATCAGTTCCCAGCTTCCTTTCAGAGCAAATCAACTAGCTCCCATTTAAACAAGTGTTTCTTTAGGTGGATGTTCTCTCCAGGGATCCTTCTTGGTAGGCTCTATCCCAAACATCTGGGTCTTTTAACTCCTTATAATTCTTCATGCTCATCCATAGAGGTCTTACGGCAAATCAGTTGTGTCCTCCATCCCCGCAATTGATAAATTTCTATTAATTACTCATGACAATAGAGGAACCATAAGTACAGTAAAAAGAAGGTTTTAAACTCAGAGGAACACCACAAGGAGTTTGGAAGAGACCTTGGCCGAGTTATACACGAAATGGAGGTAGCCTGCACAGTCTAGTGTGTCCAGCCTTGGGCAAAGTGGAGATCGGCCTTTGGCCTGGGGATCCCCAGATCCCCCTGTGGCCTGGGGACCCATGGAATCTCTCACAATTAGTCTTAGCCTTCGGTGTGATCAAAGAGGAAATCCTTTGATCCATCCTTCACATCCTTGCTACTATCATGTGGCTTTATTTAACAAAGATTGTTTAAACAAAATAACCTATAAAATCTATAAATTGAAGTGACACTCTTAGTAGGCAGCTTACTTGATTTCATTGTGATTTCTTTATTTGCACACACACTTTATACACAGACTGCTATTATTCATTACTTTTGTTCAACTTTTCAACCAAACTTAAAAATGCCACAGATGATTAACATTTTTCATCTGTACTGAATCCAAGCAAATGCAGTAGATTTTTTCTTCAGTGTAATTTTTTGGCCTCACTCAGAGTTCAGCCTGACTCTTGACAGTCCAATCCATTTAAAACTTGCTTTGCTGACTTATTAAAGTACACACAAAAAGGAATGTATCTCTCTGAGGTTCTTCTTTCAAATACCATTAATTTATGTTTTTTCTTCACTAATTTGAGGTTCACAGTTTGCTGTAGTCCCCCAGAGCAAAAGGTGTAGCACATAACTCAGGATCTTACTATGTTTTATCCTGCTGTACTTGGAAATACCAAATCAATACATAGGGCAGCTTAATCACTCAGATGCCCTTCTTATCTGAGTAGGGAAATAAACTGAGTAGCTGAGTAGCTTAGGCTCATTAATATTGAGAACAAGCATGACCAAATCATTATGTTGTATTAAATTAATCTCTGTACTGAACTCAGTAACCTACATTTGGCCTCATATCTTTACTATGACATCAAAAGAATGAGAATCCTTCTGCTTCTCTGACAATTTATTTCTGTGGTAACTTGTAACATTATTTTATTTACCTTTTTATCTATATCTCCCCATTTCTTGAACTGTTGCATACGCTGTTACACTAAAGCATATGGCTGAAACAGACTTATGTTTTTATTTTTGTTTTGCAGTACTGATGGGTTATTTGAAAAAAGTCTAATTTCAGACAACAAGTCTTGCATAATTAGAAGATATTGAGGTCCATGGTTATCCTGTTTGCCTTTTTCTCTTTTGGAAGTGATATCCACCACAGTGGGAAAGGTGCTTAGGTCTAGAAATAGGCTATCCATGAAGCATCAACAGAAATGTGTGCAGCAGAATTCAAAATAACTTATTTGTATGAGTATGCATGTATATGTACTGCTTGTCATCCATTGAAATAGATGAGAAATTGCTTCCACTTTTTTTTTTCCCAAGAATTCTATAAAATGTACAAAAAAGTAATAAAGAGGACTATAGCTAGGTACTGACTAAAAAGACATGTTTTTCTATAGTGTAGAATAACTTATTCTATAAAGCAAGGTTTTCTTTTTGCAGTTAGAACTTTTGAGAAGGCTGGTATAACACCGGTTTTTGCATGCTATATTTAGACATTTAGAAGACAATATCAGAGGAAGAAAAACATAAAAGCAAACATAATGAGTTTGGCATTTGCAAAACAAATTTTCATAAAATCAGCAATTCTCCATATGTGCCACAAAAATTTAACTTGAAAAACACTTGAAATTAACCATCTCTAAAAACAGTGGAATGAACTTGCTAAAGTTACCTGAGTTAATGCATGAAAATCACTGATAGTTTTGGTGAATTATTATGCTAAATTTAATTTCATATAGAGACAGACATATAATCCAGCCAGGCATGAAAATTATTTAGAGTTTTAAAGCTTTCTAGTCTTGAAAAAACAGTACCCATGGAATGTTAATTAATCAGATTATATAAATATTTTGTTTTTCAAAATATTACCAAAAGGTTGCACGCTTTGATTGCAATATGCCCTGCATATTAAAAGTTCTTGGGATAAATTTCAAAAATAGCTTGTACATAATATATGTGTGCCTGTATTCTGAAATTTTTCACATGAATTGCATGAGGAAATTTGAATGTTTTCACCACATGATATTCTGGTTAGAGTGATGCCATGTGTATACTGAAGGTGTAACTACTGAGGTCTAAAGTCAGGCTCGATATTGCAGATTCAAATATATGTGAATCTGTCAACTACAATAGTAGTATCATTGCATGTGTAGACAGATTACTATTTTAATTCCCACCAGGCACTTGAGAATTTCCCAATTCAAGCTTAAAACTGAGTAAAAATATTTCCAGTGAAAAATTCAATTTTGTTGAAATTAGAATTTCATATGAATTTATATTATTTTTTCAGATATTAAAACCTGAAGCTTGCTTTTATAGTTTGTAATGGTGATATAATTAAAAGAAAGTATAAAAGCTAAAAATGTCAGATATTGGTTATATCTGTTATGCCTATACACATTTATTGGTGTGTATAGTTACGTACGTGCATCTTTACAGTGGGATCTCTGAATAGGTGATATACATTTGACTTTGTATCTTAGTGTAAAAAAAAATTACATTTTAAAATCTCAGCATTTCAACCAAAAATGGAAATTTGCAATTGAAACAGGTTGTTGTACAGTATTTTTCTATGCATGGAAAATACCTGCCTGAAAAGAGAGACAAGATATTCTCACAATAGGAGTAATTGTTGGACGTGCCAGTAAAAGTTTGAGAAAACCTGAGCTTCAGCACCTAACTTAGGCTTACAAGCCAACTAGCTTTTAGCAATAATTTTACATTGTGGGCAAAAGTGTGGATGAAGTCATCACTTTTGTGTTGGATGCAATGAGGTCAACCAGATGCTATCTGATGCTCTCCACAAAATATTACTTTAATCTTTCATTTTTTGATTTTAACTAGCTTTAGTGTAATTTATTCTGCTAATTAGTAATGGCTGAAAGATAAACATTCTAAAAAACAGACTTTAAGGAATAATTAAAGAAAAAGAGGGCTCTGAGATGGAGCTGAAACAGACATGCAATTCATGCTAGAAAACTATAACAATAGGACACGGAAAACAGAATTAACAGAAATGTTTTTGCTCATTTTAATTCCCCTTTCTTTCTTTTGTAATTTTTTTAAAAATTAAAACAATTGCTTAAGGAAACTAAGATTATACAAGTGATAAATCGTTGCATATGCTGTGTTTGAAATTTTCAAGAGGAAAACACAATTTATTTCCTTTTTGGACAATTTGGGTTTCGTGGTATAAGGAAGAAGGATGACTCACAAAAGGATGAGGAGAGGCAAGAGGAAGCAACAAATCCCATAAAAGTAACTTCTTTCAAAATGGAACTTGATCAATGCATTATGTAATGTGGTTATCTTCTCTAGCACTGGCAAGGGAATGATCTCCATGACCAAGAAAGTCCCTTTACGATCCAATGCACTCCAGTATCTATCATTTTAAGTTTCTTCAGGGATCACTCAGTTTTAAAGATGGTGGTTGAAATTGAACTGTAAGCTGGTAAATACATTCAGTAAGAACAGGAGATAGCAATTCCTTATGGAGTTCAAGTTGTTCTCAGAGCACAGAAGTTGGAAATTTGCATCTCAAATGGTTGAATCTGGAGCATAGTTAGGGTGATAATATAATTGTATTTTTCCTTTTATTTGCACATTTACTATCCAAAGCTCTGTTCAATTTTGCTAACTGCAACATACAGGAGATTTTTTCAATCATGGGTCCTGATTTTACTAAGATGGCTCTCTCTGAATTTAAAAATAAACCAAGGTCATACTCTGAATCAGGACACACTTTCAGCTTTTCAAGCTGCTTCATGAATGTGAACTCCACATAGATTGGGATTTATGCTGCTTGAAAAACTTGGAATGCAGCAATACGAAGCACTTTCCTTATTTGGAGTGAACACTTTTTCTGACATCATATCCTAGACAGTCTGTCTCACAGCTGTCTGGAATTGAGCATGAAACCCTTCCTGACATCCTTTCATGGTTGTGTAGAAACTGCACCTCATATATCTGACATAAAGGCAGGCAGTTAAAATTGTTATGTTGGGAATTTGTAGAAGGAAGCATAATGGAAACATACTCCAGCAGAATACTTTTTCTCTAAGAGTGAAATGGAAATAAAAATAGAAATCTTTTACTAAGAAAAAAAAGTTTGAGAAATAGAGAAATAAAGAAATAGAGAAATAGAAAATCCCATTAAAGTGTTTTCTGTTAGCTGAAGTTGCAGCTGGAGTTTAAATCATCATCAGTGCACTTTTCATTACAGATCACTGCTACTTTACTGCAAGTCATTGCTACATTTTATAGGAGTGAAATTCCATAAAGGAGCATACATAATAAACTTTTTGGTTTCACGTCAAAGTTGAATAATGTTTATGACTTGTAGCATATTTGCCCTTGATGTTATCTTGCAGATGAATATTTTTCTTTATTTTATTAATGCAGTATAACTTTATCTTTTTCTTTATAGTTAGTACAGTCATTAGGCAGTGACACTAATACTGTTAAGATGTTATAGATATACAAATAATAAAAGTGAAGAAGAACAATTTGGATTATCTTCTCTGTTTCTGGACTTAAATGATTTCAGATTTGATTGAAAATTCATTTATGTATTAAACAGGCAGCAGTAGGGATGATATGAAAAGGAATTACATGGGCTCTTGATGAAAATCTTATTTTAGGAAGCGTCTTATCTTCAGTCAGAGGTAAGCACTGAAAAACAGCTTTACAACCAGTTTCAGGAGACATTTGGAATCAAGTTTTCTGTTGTTATTTTGATGTATTCATCCTATCTCTTTTCAGAAAGGAAGACACATATGCTAGGAATTGTTCCAATCTTTTTGTAAAGCTCCGTATGAATAGTTTGATTTAAAAAAAATTTTGGATAGGGTAAAATTAATTATTGGGCTGAAAACAATGACTCCTCTACACTTCAGCTGTAATTATATCACCAAAACCACCAAACAGAATGAATTTCACCTACTGATTGCTGAGTATAATTTTAGTCTGGAAACAAAAATATGGCACGTATCATCTCATAGTTTGCAAAATAATTTTCACCTCTTCTTTGGATAGAATTTAAACTGCTTTTACAAAGAGCAGGATAAATATGCAGTCTTTTTATTACAGAAAGTTTGTTTCTTTTCAGGTCTCTAACAGCCTTTTTACTGAAATGTTGTAGTGCATACTACATTGCATAGGAGGAGTTTTGACAGTAAATTATCAAAGTGAATGCAGGTTTAGGTACAAGGGAAATTAAGAAGGCAACAGTTTCTTGAATATCATCCATATTTGAGATGGGAAGGATCATTTTAGAAATATGAGAAAAAAATCCATCATTTGAAATAAATATAGAAAAGGCAAATTCCAAAAGCTAACTAACCTTATTAGATTATCTAACAAAGCATCTATTTCATACATTACAGTAATTTGTGCTCTTATGGCTGCAGAATCTTTTGAAGTTATCTTATTGTACCTGAAAAGAATGTTTATGTTTGTATTTGCAGTGTCAAGACAGGGTTCACAGTAATTTTTTTGAGAACCATAGGTAGGTATTTCAGTGCATCATCTAGTCAACTAACTTCCAATTTATTCATTGCCTTCACCTATTCTCTCAGTGTTAGATATGCCAGTAAAATTCAGTAATGCAGTCTTTACATGAATTGACAGGTTGAATAAATTTCATCTACCAGTTGTCACCTATCTCTAGCCTTCACTTTTTTCTTTACAAGTCATCCCATACATAATTTTAAATTTAAGTGTTCTTAAAGTTTTTGTAATTTTTTTTTTACTTTACCAGAGAGAATATATTAATGATAAACCTTCAAAATATAATATATACAATTATGATAGCTATACAAAGTGATCTTTAGTGTTAAAATATTTATTAGTTTTTAGGGTTGTCTTTATAGTTTTACTTTTGACTGTTTTCTTACATTAAGGTGGGACTTCACCTCAAAGTCTTTGAAAATGTTAGTAACGTTCAAAATATAAAATTTATAAATTGTTCCAGAATATGTTTTGTTTAATGTACTTTATGAATAGTGTTTTGCTGATTAAGAAAAGCATTTATTTTGTTATACATGACATACATACTTTTCCCCCACTAAAATACTCTATGAAATTCAGACAAACAATAAGATCAACTTATGGGCATAAAGTAGAAGACTGAGATGATCAATGGTTCAAAGGAACAAAATATTAACTGCAGTAAATTAAATTAATTAAATGCATATTGAAAGAGGTGTGTACAATGCTAGTGCCAAAAGGCATATCAAAAATCAGCAATAGCTGCCCCTTTCACACCTGCCAAATATCCATCTCATTCCAGGTGAGAGGGGAAGTGGGGCTGGTGCCCTCCTACCTCAGCACTGGCTCAGGACCCACTGCAAAGCAGCTGCTCCCAGCTCCTGCATAGGGTATCAGTCTGCAGAGGACCTGCATCTGAACAAATCAGGTTTGAGAATTGCTGCTCTGACATTTGGGCTGTAAATTTCTGTATGAATCAGTTGCCTTCTCCCTGTCCCTGCAGGGTCTGGAACAGGGAGAAGACACAGAAGCCATGATGTCCTGCCATGATGTCCCACCATGTTGTTACACCTTGCCTTTGCCAAGCAGTCACAGTCACCTGGCTTAAAGCTGATCATGGGTCCTGATGAAGATCAGGAACTGGGCTTACAAACAGCTACTTCTAAACACCACAGTCTGCCTGGAACAGAGTAATTCGAAATACCAGTGTTTCTCCCCTGAGAAAGATGCTGCATTTTTTCATTCATGGGAAAACCACATACACTGCTATTGCTAGAAGCCATTGTCCAGTGAGAGGGTTCTGGAAATGAACTGTAAAAAGGCCCAAAGTTTTTTTTAATTCCAGGTGTATGGGACAAGGTCTTCAAGAGGACAGTAATTTCAAGTGGAACAGAAAGAATAAAAGCATTAAAAGAGGGAGATAACATTAAAAAGAGACTTAGAAAGAGAGAGGAGCAATGGATTTGAAGAAAAGAGAAAGCTTAGGACAGAGAATGGTAGAGTCATGCACAGTGATGGGCTGAGCAGGGGACGAGAACAAAGAAAAAGAAATGTTGCCAAATCACTAAAGCCAAGTTGCAATACTATGCCTTTTAAATTGGTTTTCTGTGGAGTGATATCTCTGCTGTAGAGAATAGCACCTACAGAGAGTTTTTGCTTACCCCCCTGCTGATTAGAATGATTTATCTACAAAGATATAGAAATCATATCTACAAAGATATAAATTTTCTTTTCTCTTCATGCCTTTATTTTCTACTTTTATCTACCTTTCATATTTTACCAAACCCAAAGGCTTTTATGGCATCATCAGTCTGCTTCCATGGGGGACACAAATACCAAGGATTGAGAGAGGATAACAGCTTCAGCATCACCCAGAGTAGAGATATTTCTTTCTGAAGACATAGATTCCTCATCCCTGGAACATGTATTTAAGAATTTTAATGCATGTTTGTTAATTACTTTCTACCTAAGTTTACTCAAAAGAAAAGACAAGCCATTGTGGATCAGTCCTGTTATGATTCAAGAAAATATATATTATTGCATTTTTAAATTAAGTGGCTTAAAAACAAAACAGGTAGACAAAGGAAAGGAAAGGAAAGGAAAGGAAAGGAAAGGAAAGGAAAGGAAAGGAAAGGAAAGGAAAGGAAAGGAAAGGAAAGGAAAGGAAAGGAAAGGAAAGGAAAGGAAAGGAAAGGAAAGGAAAGGATGAGATAAAATAAAAATGAGAAAAGAAGGAAAGGAAAAAAAAGAAAAAAAAGGAAAAGAAGAGGGAATAGAGCAGCAATTTTCCAAAAAAGATTATTCTCTGTAAGACTTATATCATTGCAGGCTGAATTGGTTAAAGCTGTGACCAAAAATTGTGAAATATGGAGAATGTCCTCTGTCTCAGTTCTCTGTGTTTGAAAGGGGTGTTAGCTTTTAAAAAATGGGTAAACATGAAAAGACTGAACAGGATGCATCCAGAAGAGAATGTTGTGGAATATTTGGAAAATTTTAGCAGCACACAGGGGAATTACATTGAACCTGCAGGATAGAAAGGAATTCTGCATTCTATGGTATTTCCTGTGGAGGGTGATCTCACATCACTTAAAAAATCCCATTAATTTTTTCTACTCATTGCCATGTTTGAAACCATATAAATAAAGCAATATAAAAATGTGATGTCCCAGATACCACCTACTGCTCGGTGATGAAAATAACATTTCAGTGTATTGCATTTCTTATACCTAAACATTTAATATCTACCCCGAAAGTATGCCATTTTATAGCATGTGCTGCACCTTTTTGCCATTATGCTTTAATCCTTTTAGATCCAAGACAGGTAGTACATAAATTAATACTAAAAATGAAGTCAGTCTTGGAAGTGATGGAAGACAAATGCCACTGCTGGCTTCTATTGTAAGTGATTCATTATATCTTTAGGCAGCAATAAAGGTAATGATTTCAGAACTCTATAATAAGACTGCTAGAGTTATGTTCACAAAATATTCTTCTCATCTTAACATTCCGAGCAAAAAACATCATTATCAAAGCTGCAATGTTATAACTTTATGAAGAACTACCATGGGTAGAAAATATATGAAAGCAATGTCAGTTGTTTGCTACTTCATAGTAGTTACCCAAGTGTTCTTAAAATCTATTCTGGAGAAAAAGAATTTAACACTTATTGTATAATCTTATTGTAGAAATAAATACTTTATTTTGAAAATTGTTGACTTTGATTTTTTAGAAAACAATGAAATTAAAAGATCAAATGTTAAAATATGTCAACATTTAAAAAAAAACATTTCAGACTCAATTTCAAATATGAATTTTTACCTAGAAATTTATTATGAAATGAAAATTGTGAATTTAAAATTTTTTTTACAGAAATTCTAAAAATGTGGGATTTAGGAAGAAAACATTTTATTGAGATTCTATTTCTTGAACAGTTTCCTCCTATATATTGGCAGAATTCTATTCTGCTAATCAAGACAACTTATTTACCCTTACATGTATGCTTTATCTGGCCAATTCTTTCACATGGAGTGGTCCATAGGTGAGCTAATTGTATAATTACAAGTTTCAAGTTTGTAAATGCCATTTTTAAAACTACTTTCACAGCTTGGCATTTTAAACTCTCCGATAAGGGGCTCCAAAGAGATGTACACACCTCTCTCTTTACTTTCCTTAAATCCCAAAGTCTCCAAAGCTGCTTTAGAGCTGCTACTCAAACCTACAATTACATAAATCTTGGTGTTTGATCTTCTTCATGTCAACATTTGCAGAAACACTTTTGTGCTGAAACTGCTCTGCAGAAAGATATCTCAGAGTCATGGGTTAAGCCAAGGCTTAAGAATGTTCAAAATGATTTCTTGAAGTACCTGGGAAAATAATTTTGTGATACTGTGATCATGATCTTAACATAGGAGCATTGTTTGACATTGATTAGCAGTGCTACTTGGTTAAGATAAAAAGAGGAAATCCAGCTACACGTGGAAGAATAACTGGACATCCACAACAAGTGTCTCTCAGGACACAGGTAAGTTAAAAGTAAATGCAAAAGAGGTGTGTAGCAAGAAGAAAAGAATAGTCAGATGGTTTCAGGGGTGGCTATTTGGCTAGCCATGGATCCTGCCATTAAATGGCAGATCAGGACAGCTCAAAAAGTGCTTATTACAGGAGATAGCTTCCTCAAAACCAACTCAGGTGTGTACTTGATATTGAACTATTTAGGTACTAAAATCAAAGTTGCCCCAGTTGAAAAGACTAACAGCTATGGAAAGGTATTCATTTAGCAGACAACTAGCTTCTGAAGATACTACTACCAAAGATCCATTTGTCCCTGCTTCTCCTTTGCACTGCCGACTGAAAAGCTCTGTCAATACTGGTTCATCTGACTTTCCTTTTGTCTTTAACCAATAGAATCAATTTAAGCAAGAGTATTTTAAACTGAAGTTTTGGATGATTTTTGTATTTTTTCTGAAGTAGAGCTAGTGAGATTTTCATTGTCAGGATGAGAACTTGTTCCAGAAGGGTACCAAGAACCTTCTTTCAATGGTAATATTTCAGATTTTCCCATTTTATACTTGTCAGCATTGCAGGCAGAGGCCAGCATTAGCCTTGTTATACTGTTTCTGCTGTATAGAGTACTTCAGTTATTTCTGCACATCACTGCAGAGCACTCCAGAGTTTGAAGAGCTAGTAGAATCTTGAATGACACAGAATTTTCTCAAATTTTTGTCATATATTTCATAATAAATATAGTGCAGAATTTATTTCTAATTTTCATCTTTGAGAGAATAGCTTTTATATTGCAACAGATACGTATCTGATGGCTCAGTTTCCATTTTGCATTTGTATATAAATTTAACTATGTATTAGAAGAATAGTTTAAGCACATCTATGTATGCAAAAATAATTTATATATATCAATTTAAATATACATATTTTTTAGAAATAGTTTGTGGTAACACAAGAAAAAATCCCTCATGAATTTGTCTTCCGTCTGAGACCATCCTAAGTCTACTGTAATTATCAACTCCCTGCATAATTTCTCCTATTCTATTGTCTCCTCTGACCCTTAAATATACACTTTTAAATATATATTTGTTTCAAGATGAATAGAAACTTGTACATGCCTCATCATCTACAGCAAGCAAAGATGCTTTATAGTGCAGCTGTGCACATTACAGACGTGTGAGTGCATGCACATACACACTATGGGAAGGCAGAGCTTGTGCTGTGCTTGATGCAGTGGGCACAGCAGTGCAGTAAAACGGCCTCACTTTTGCAGTTTGTATTCCTTCAGTGGTTTGTTGGCATAGTTTATGACAGCTATTTTTATTCATTTCAAGCCTGGGGGAAGAACAAAGCTTGAAAGATGGTTGCTGGTAAGTTTTCCTTGCTTAAAAAATATAAGTAAAATGGAACATATTACTTTTTTTCTCCCTAGTGGTCTGATAATTACATTTAATCATTCATTTTGCATTGAAAATACATCACACGCATTTGAAAATAACTTATGATGAGCAAAAATATAAAATAATTTTTTCTCCTTTGAATTTATTTAGGTGTAAAAATAACAAACATTATGGTTACAAGATATTTATTATTTTAGGATAAATTTATTACAGTACTAAAAAAGTTAAAATCAGAAGTTAAGGTAAAAGCAAGGCATGCATGTGAACTTACAAGCCATAGAAAACATAATGTAAATGGTAATGAAATAGCAAAGAAAATATGAAGACTAAAAGGTTTCCATAGCAATGCACTATTATTAATTTCTCTTGAAGCAGAAAAATTCTCTAGAATGAGAACACTAGCAAAAAATGGATGTACATATATTAAAAAGGTTTCATTCTGTAAATTTCTTTTATTATTTCATTTTGTAAGACTTCAGACCTATTAATGAAGTGTGAGACAATGCTCTACAGTATAGTGGCTTGGCTCATACAGAAAATAAAACAGCATCAGTACTAAAATAGAACACATTAATAAAGATGAAGAAGGGGTGAAACAACCTGAAGGACTCAAGCTTTGTTAATGAAATGCAGAAACCATTATTTTGCTTTATTACATTTTTGTTCTACTAACTGCAAGAAGAATGGAGATGAAATTCAGATTTACCTCGACACATTCCATATTTTACATTTAGCTGAAGCTCTACACAGTCTTGATAATATAAGTATCAAGGTTAGAGTTTAAATAACATTAGTGTATAACTGGTAGGTTCCAAAGTATTATGATGGTGTAGAGTAGCCAGATCACAGTTACATCTTCCTCATTGGTGCTGCTCTTCTTCCTTCCCCATGTCTTTCACATCCAATGTGTCAGGAATGATATGGAGAAACTGTCTTCCTATCTATCTCCACTATGAAACAGAATTAATTGCCATTCCATAGCACAAAAGATCCCCAAATAAAATCTTTCAATATGAAAATGTAGATGCTGATGATTAATTTTTATTGTTAATAACAACACATATTGTCATTTTGGTCAAATAGAAAAATACTTGACTTCTGTATCCTGATTTTAGTAGGAATTTTTCCCCACTGAAATGTTTCTTTTTAGCATTGTTTTAAAAAATATGTTAGGCAAACTCACTGGCCTACAATTGCCATCCACCATCATTTTAAAGAAGCAAGCCACCTTAAAAAAAGAAGACCAAATTCTATTCTTATGTACCTCACTTCCATGTTTGCTCTTCTGAGAGAATAATTACTTTCTGTAAGATATTGAGTCTAAAACTAATTCAAATTTTGCATCCATTTAATTTCTTTCTTTAGCCTCTGAATGTTTTGTGTTCATATAATGAATTTGTCAGGTGTGGCAATTTGAGAGAACTGGTCTCACTAAAATTAGCATGAGATAAGCCTTTAATATTCATGCAAGACTTTGATCCAAAATTTCCAATCAGCCAAAACATAAATATTGATACAGGGTTAGTACTGAGTTTGTATTGTACTAAAGTAATAGGTCAAGTACTATTCTTACCTGTCTATTGTCTCAGCTTAGTCTAGTGCTCAGCATTTTCAAACCTCTTTTAAAATAGATATCTTTGCTATTGTTTATGACATAGTCATTGTCTGGGAATTTTTTGACTTGATTGTGGTACCTAAAGAAAAATGTTTATCTTAGGTCCTGGGTCCCTAGAGCCTATTATATTTTTAGTGATGCCTCACAAGGAAAAGAAAGAAAAGAAAAAATGTTGGGTTGATACCATCTCTCTTATGATCTCTAACAGTTAACAAGTCATACAAAGAAAACCATCTCTGGAGGTCATGTCTGAAAAAATATTTTGCAATATTTTATTCAGCTGTGACATACATTTGGAGAGTCAAGGAATGTTCTGCAAATTGGTAAATTATCAAGAACAGCTGTCGCTTTCTTTATATAAATGCACATGAGTATTTGCAAAGCAATTCACTAATGGAGTAATACATTTCTCAGTGTAAATATGATTTAGTGAACAAATGAGCAAAATTGCTTCCTTTGATAATGACATCAAAATTGGCATTTTTGCAAATTAAAACTGGTAAAGAAAAAAGATCTGCTCAATGCTGTTACCTTTTTAATCCTACTCACAGCTCAGAAGCACTGACTCTTTTTAATAGAGTATAAAAATTTCCAAATTAAATGGATTCATGTCTATGTGGAAAGAAGGACATAATAGACAAAATTATATCTATAGTTCTTTCAGTGTCATGTCAATCTCATAGAGCAGTTCACTCCAGAGGTATACAATGATTTCACAGGCAATTAATCCAGACTTACATTGATGTTGCAGAGTGGAAATACGTTTTTAGAATGTTAGAAAGCAAACTTCAGTAAATTAATTCTATGATTGTATTGAAATGAATGTGTTTGGATAGACAAAAGATCAAAGAACAATTGTGTCAGAGATTATTTAAAATATATCTAATGTAAGACTGGGTATACATTTTAACCAAGGGGTACTTATTTCAGCATTTGACTCACTTTGTTTTTTCAATTTTTATTCATTAGTATGTTTTGCTTCCCTGTCTTGCTTTTAGCATTCAATGAAATTGGAGTGAGAACTGAACTTTGTGCTCCATGAAATGCAGAGAAAAACGTTTGTGTCTGGTTGCACCTCTTGTTTTTTGGTAACCTGAGTATCTGGGGCCATGAAAACATCTGAGTCCTCAGTTATGGTAATACAAATTGGCCACTCTTACTGGTGCTCTGACTCCTCTGATTTCCTGTATCTGTGGACTCCAAGAATGGTTTTCCTTTTGTTTTGTTATTGTTAACAGCTCACTCTCATGATGTGGGAAATACTTCATCCACAGGAATGACGTCTCTTAGCTGTGTGTTGTGAAAGATTTTATTCTGATCTTCTGAAAGGTCAAAACATTCTGCTGAAGCTTGATGACAGTTTGACAATAACTTGGTAATTTCCACCCGGGCTGTTCTGCACTCCCATGAAAATATTTACCCCTGTGACTGGACCCAGCTCTGAAAAATTTTATTCCAGTTATGGTCCATGTTTTCTTTTTCTGTGCTCATCATGTTCTGAAGTATCTATTCTGGTACAATTTATAGTATATATTCTCTCTGTGTCACCCAAACTTTTTACATAATGGTCAAATTTCAGAAATGTGTTTGCAATTTGGTGTACTAACGTAAGAGAGATAACAAAAGAATTTTAAGGGCAAATATTGCTCTGTTATTCCTTCTGAGTTTGAGCTGGGCCTAAAAACGCTACAATCAGTTGGAGAATTTGGCCTCATAAAAGCAATGTGTCTTGTGAAATTTTGATTTTGTAACCCTTTTTTGAGCTCTAATTTCTCATATATTCAAACAGCAACAAAAATATATCAAAAAGAAAGATTTTTAACCAGGCTTTTAAGAATTCTTCTTCTTGGTAGTTACTACAGGCAGTCTTTTATTGAGCATAAAAATATATAAAATAGACATAAATAGATATAAAATACTTAATGGAAAATAATTTTCAAATATTTTCTAAAAAATGTTGATGATTGGTTTCCTAGGAAAAAATGTATCCTTCTCTTAATTCACAATAAAATGCATTTAGAGTCATATAATAATTAAGGCTGAAGACATCTCCAAGATCACCAAGCCGAACCTTTGACCAAAAGCCATCATGTCAAACTAAAACACAGTGCTAAATGCTATATCCAGTCATTCCCTCAACTTTCCCAGGGATAGTAACTTCACTACTTCCCTGGGCACCCCTGTTCCAATGCTTAACTACTCCTTCAGCGAATAAATCTTTCATTATGTCCAGTCTGAACTTCCCCTGGCACAGCTTAAGGCCATTTCTTCTTGTCTTATTGCTAGCTGCCTGGGAGAAGAGACCAACCTGCATCTTGCTACAACCTGCTTTCAGGCAGTAGGAAACAGGGATAAAGTCTCCCCTGAGCATTCTCTTCTCCAGGCTAAATAACCCCAGCTCCCTCAGCTGTTCCTCATTAGACTTTTTCTTCAGAGCTTTCACCAACTCTGTTGCTCAAAACTGGACAGAGGATTCGAGGTGTGGCCTCACCAGTGCCAAGTGCAGAGGGACAATCACTGTCCTGATCCTGCTGGCCACACCATTGCTGATACAGGCCAGGATGCTGTTGACATTCTTGGGCACCTGGGCACACACTGGATCATGTCCAGCCGCTTTTAATCAGCACTCCCAGGTCCTTTTCCACAGGCAGCTTTCCAGCCACTTTTCCCAGTAGTGCTGCCTGGGATTGCTGTGAGCCAAGTGCAGGACCTGGCACTTGGCCCTGTAGAACCCCTTACAATTGGCCTCAGCCCATCAATCCTGCCTGTAGAGATCCCTCTGCAGAGCCATCCTACCCTTCAGCAGACCAACACTCCCACCCAATTCAGGGCTGTCCGAGAACTCGTTAAGGCTGCACTGGATTCCCTCATGCAGAACATTGATCAAGATGTTAAACATCACTGGCCCCAAAAGCCTTGACATGTCACCATGACATGTTTTTTGAAAGAGAATATTTAGATGTAACATATGCATTATGAAGTGTACAGCAGATGAAACTTCATAAATAACCATTACATTAACCCTATATTTTTTTCTCAGCTCTAGAGAACAAGATTTCAGAGATTCAACTTGAACTGAAATGAATTGCAACTGTCACATCTGCAATAAAAAGAAAGATACGGTTCAGAGATTTTGATGGGTCACTAGTTTTTACTTCTGTGAACAATCTGCCTGTGGTATTTTCTGTCTTTTTCTGTTTTCCTTACTGTATAACTCAAGAGTCTCAAGAATTAGCTATCCATCCATTTCAGAGGCATTACTTCTATTTCTTTGTAAATAAAAAAAAATAAAAAAAAGGTCAGGACTGCCTTCAAATCAGGTTTTTTCAATACATTCAAATTACAGGGTAAAAATATTTGTAAGCGATTTCAAAGGCATATGCCTACCTGGAGCCCTGTGGAATTTTGTAGTTTGGACACCTATAGATCTAAACTTAATAAATATGTTACTGAATAAGTAAGGATAAATAAACACATTATTACAACATTTAAAATAGTTAAAAATCCTTTGAAATTCACTTACATGCAAATTCACCATGACATGCATGTAAAAAGAGAATTTAGTTCAAACATATACATTATGAACTGTATAGCAGATGACACACCATAAATCAGCAACTGTCATTTGGCAATAGAAGTTTTATACACTCACAAATGATGTACATTATTATTGTACTTATTCCCTTTTTCTGCAATATATTTTTATAAGGTTATAATATGCAAATATTTTCAGATTGCTTGCCAAACAATTCTGTATTCTTCACTTTATATCATATTAATTATTATATTAATACCATGGTCTCCACACATACAAAAAGAAAACTTAAAATTAACATCCAAAGATAAATTTATGCAGTCCATAAGAATACTTTTATTCAACTGCTAAAGCCACTACTAATGTTGGTAGAGTCTAGAATAACGTTCTTTAAAAGCCATATAAAAAGGATTAAATCACTGGAATGCAGAAAATTGGGCATTAAATCCAAAATGTTACTCCTCAGTGAGCCTGCTGTGCTTAGGTTTTCAGTTGACCTAAGAAGCTCAAAATACAGAGGAATGAGTTTTCATTCACTCAAATTAGAAAAGCAAATAGTGCAAACCTTTGGAATACTGACACAAAGGGGAAAATAAAAGCCCCTAAAACCAAACCACTAGTATTATTAGACCGTATTTTTCCTTTCCCTCCTGTGTTCATGTTGCATAACCAGTGTAACTGAGAAGAAAGGTGTGGTATACTCAGTAGAGACAGCTGAAGATGTGACTCTTCCATAATGCGTTCACTCTGATCCTCTGTGGAAATTTCTGCCTCTTTAACAAAAGTGAGAAAACAGGAAATAGGTCTGATTTTCAGCAGCCATATTTTGCAGAATAGTATCTCAGGACAAACACTGATGAGAGCAGTTGATATAGTCCAGCTGATAAAAATCTGTATCTCTATTGTGTAGGGACTCTGGAACAGAGCTGTCCAGGCAATATGTAGATAGCTCTCCAGAAAAGGAACAGGGCAACTGTATCAATCCTACTCCCACTAACTGTTCTAGATGTAGCAGTGGCCATAGTACAATTTACATATTTTTTTCTTTTCTCAAATTTATATCTATAAGAAAATATTTTAAAATATCTAATTTTCCACCAAGCACATTCCCTACACATGGTAGATACAAGCCCCTGACCTGTCTTCAGGGCAGCACTGCCCTAGTCACTGCTTCAGGACTAACCATATGGTTTCACTACATCTCCTCCTGACTCCTGAGCCACTTGCACTCCAGGGCCACTTGCACAGCCCTAGTCCCACTGCAGAAATGATGAGATGCCATACACCCAACACATTCCACGGCTACCACACCCCCAACTGTCCAGAAAGGCTTATGATATGCAATAATTCTATTCATCACTTCTGAAGCGTTCTTCTTGCTTGGATTCTTTTGAATGTTTTGCCACTCCATCTTAGTCACTATGCTAGAATTAGGCAGACAATGCTCCCTCAATAGGAATCAAACCCCTCAACCCCAAAAACACTGTCCCCCTAGTAAACACTGTGTAGCATCATAAAGAACCAGACCTAACCTTCTAAATGCTTTTGACTGACCCTAAGTTATATGAGAATCTATACATTTTAAGCTCTGTATGAAGAAGGTTGCTTTTTAAATGGTAAAAATCAATATGCTAAAATATATATATTTGTACTGTGATAAACTCATGAAGTCAGAACCCCCCCCCATCTGTGTGATTAGTTACAATGTGGCAAAAACCCCTCACTTATAGAAACTGTAGTAACTGCAGAGTGAAAAAAAAATAGAAAGAAAAAAACATCCTCTGTTTAGGTAGTACTATTTGACATATTTGAGATGAGTTTGGGAATACTTTTTATGGTAATAATTGAGGCAATTGATGCTTTTTTACTAATGCAAAAATAGTAAAAGGTAAAAAATAAAAGTGATGTATTAATTATTAAATACAAATATATTTTGTCTTTATAATGAGTTAGTACAGATCCCCAAAGTTCAATCAATCTTCCCTCTCTTTGACTGTTTTGTTAGTGATTCTGTGGCGAGTGTGAGACACTAGGATATGTTTCTATCACACCAGTGCACTCAAACATTAACAATTTTTGTGGAAACATCTACGGGTCTCTAAAGTTTTCACTCTCATATTTTCCTTGCCCTTTCTGTAGCTGTGAGACCTATACAAGAAACTGAACTTTGTTAAGTGGTCTAATACAATTATTGTAAAAATGACAGCAGCAGGGACTAAAGTGCTTTGATGTTTGCCAGCTAACCTGAAGTGTCTCTTGACACAAACCAAAGGTTAAGGCAGATAGAAAAGAAAAAAATATATTTGCATAATTTAAATGTAAACATCTCATTTACTGTTTTGGAAAGTGACAAAAAAAATCTACGACTTTGATATGCACATTTTGCCTTTGATATGAACAAGTCTCATATAAAATTCCTGATGCAGAAAGTGCTATTACAGCAATTTAGAATATGTTCCTTTCATTCTGTCAAACCAGATTAAAGGGGACTAGTATGAGAGATGCCTACATTTACAATCGATCAGATAATGGTTCTGCTGTTAGAGAGTATAATTTCTCCATTATGGAAAAATTTTGCTTACATTTTTTTTTTTCCTTGAGAAGACGAAGAAGGTAGGTTTTTTCCCCTCCTCCATCTTTTCCAAATTTCCTCACATCTCAAATCTTGGAGATATGCTCAAATATTTTTGTAAAGTTTGGGACAGTAAAGATGGGATGAGAAATATTAAGACAAGAATGCCTTTATCTAGTTCAAGCCTCTCTGAAAAGTTTTAACTGGTTACCTTTTAACCTTCTGTTTTTTACACAATGCAGTAACAGTAGAACAATGTCACTGAAATTTTCCACAGAACTTCTGTAATATCTGAAAGGTCTGTGAGACTGATTTTAGGCATCTGCGTCAATCTGTAAAGGTCTCCACATTTAAGGGACTGGGATAGATTCCTTCCCTTATCTTCCAAATTATTTTTTAACTACATTAGATGATTTGAATAGTGTGATGTCTGAAGGTAGGTTTCCCCAAATAATTCTATGCTTCCTTTTTTTCTGTTTCCAATTTCAGAAGGAGGGGATGGCAGAAATGTCACGACTGTAATACAGCCAGCATTTAGCTGACCTGCCTCAATATACAGTTGGAGGACTAGTCAGCTTTTTGACATGATCTTGTCTCTCATCAGTGATAAGAACTGGTTTTGTTTTTCCTCTGCAGAAAGAGGGCTTTCCATTTAAATCCACTGTGCTGGCATTCTATTCTTTATGTAATCTGGCAGGCCATGCAAAAAAGAAATGCATCGATGCCAGTGACATGTTGGCTTTCCAGAGATTTCCATGCAACTTCATTTTGCTACTTCCTCACAGTATTCATAACACAGAGTTTTGCACCTGATCTGACAGTTATGAAGATTTAGTTACAAATTCCTGCTGAGATATTTTCCTACTTAGGTATGCACTTCACAAATGACTACAAAGCCGCCATGTTTGACTCTAACTCTTTGGGGATGATGCCAAAAATCACAAAATCAATTAGAACTGATTCTTCAAACTTTACCTTTTATCTTGCGCTCACTTTGAATTCTCTTCTCCCTGCTGCATCTGAAGCTCACAACCACCTCCCTGCTGTGCTAGGATTTTAGCCTAGTTACATGTGTGTGACCTTGTAACAAAAAAGATTACAGAAAGGGTTTTTTTACTTTATTAGTAATGTTATTAACCCTTTTCACCTCATCAATAGACTCTCCCCAACACTTCTGAAACAGCTGATATTTAACAAGAACTAAGAAGTTGGACTTCAAGCCCTATGTGTTTACCCAAGTTTTTATTGCAAATTCCTTGCCAAGGTACAGCTTTATAAACCCATCATGTAAGGTAAATTAGTATTGACCCACTGAGTATATATAAGGCTTGCTTCAGCATCCTGTTCAGTTCTATTCTCTCAAAAAATCTCTAATGCCCTCCACTTTTTTTCCATTTAGATAGGTGATTAAATCAGATTGTATGCCAGTTTATCTAGGGAGCGCAAGCACTGCAAAACTATAACTTAATCACTTTCTGCTTCAAAAGTGTTCATAGGACTCTCTTAGTCTAACTATTTGGTTTACCCCACTTAGTTCCATAAATCCTTAAAAACTTTTCTGACGGTATGTTTCTCTAAATTTGATAATTAGTGAAATACACATCTTAATAGTGTTTCAACCTCTGAATTAGGAAAAGGATTGAATTTACAGAGCAAATATCAGATGACCACAACCACAGTCATATCTCTTTTGTGGTGATCATAGAATAAACCAACAATATACAGCAAGACTCCAGGGAATGGCTCCTGGAAGGAGATGACAGCAGTGTCAAGAAAATCTCTTTTTTTCCTTCTGATGTGTCTGAGAACATTAACTTCTGATATAGTTTTTCATTTCTCTATGTCCATCATACCAATATTTGATTGAGCATTTTAGAAGTTTTATCTGAGCTATGTATGATATCTCATACACCCTCTTGATGGATTATAGGTATATTTTCCTAGATGAATCCTCCTGTGCAAGAAAAATCTTCTAGGAAATATAACTCCATATTTTCCCTTAATAATTTGGGCTTAGATTCATAACGTGGTAAGTGAGAAGGCTCTTCTGGGTTCTGAAACAAAGTGCAGGAATTATTTCTATACAGATGTTAAGCTCACGCAGTCCTTGTCTCATGTATTTTGTATTATGCTTGAAGATGCCTCAGGTATTCTTTAGTTTCCTTTTTCCTATTTGTAATGTTATTCCTGTAGCATTATCCTCTTTCCCGTCATATATGATTGTTTCTCTGAAGTCTAAAGACACACAGTGGGTACTTCTTCCACAAAACAATTCAGATTAACTAATTAAGACAGATTAAAAAAATAAAACTCACTGCAAAAAGTATCATCTGTTACCTGGGAAAACCACTCTGTCCTTATAACTTGCCACACACATTTTTCTCCTTTGACCTCAGGTCCCAAAGCTGTGCATTGGAGCTATTCATCTTCTCTCAGTGAAAGAGACACAAGAAAGTTTTAGTCAAGGAGATTTAAACACAACCATAATAGATGAGTCCTGTTGTGAAGTAGTTCTGTGTTATTTTGCCATGGTCTGACATTATGCAGCATTTGCCATCTTTACAGAATAAGAGGATTCCTGGCTTGAAAGCATAAATTCCTACAGCTGAAGATAAGAGCTTAGCAATCCAGCTGTAATAATTCTGTGAATGCAACAAGTGTTGTGGATCAAATACAAAGAGGACATTTAATACTGGAATTGCCCTAGAATTGCAAATATGGGATGCCTGTTAAAAAAAAAAAAGGAAAATTACATCTGTAAATTTTTTTGCCGCTGACAGTTAGTACTAGCTGTTTGAAATATCACAATCACATTTGATTTTTTAGTTTATTTTGTGTTGGTATTGCAACGCTGGTGCGTCAGAATCTGCAAATTCTTAGAAAATGAATGTTTATGCATTAGAAACAAGGCTATACATATCAATTGAGCACAATAAATATTTGCAATCACAGAAAAGAATGCTTATTCTTATAGTAGTTATTGTATTAGTACTCAAGGATATTAGTGGTGAGGATAAAAGCACAGGTAGGTGCTTAGTTGTAGGTACCTACAACTTTATAATGTGTGCCTGTGATGAATTTGCTGGTAGTTCTGGAAGGAAAGTACTCTGTAGCAGTATGAAAATCTGGGCACCTCAGAAGGCCTAGAGGTATTTGCATTATGCCATGAGCTGTTTTTTATATGTTCATTAAAATATATGAAAATAAAAGTTTCTGAGTTGGTAACATTTTTTTTTGTTGTGATAGCCCATGGTTCTGACAGCCAAATTCAGTATAATATCTTAGTATGGCTTTCTTTGCCATCTAAAAAATTAATACAAGATTGACTAAATATCTCATCTAAAGTCTGTAGAGCCCAGAGGCTATTAAGAAATCCTGGTTTTGTCTTCAGGGGTTTCAGTCGCCTTTCCATACCTGCAGATAGCTTTTGTGCACTCAGCTTTTGAAGGATGGATCTTTTTCAAAGCTGAGGGGGAGGAATGCTAATAAATCACATCTTTATGAAATATTCATTAATTCAGTGAGTTCTTTACAAGGCTGCTGCCAAGGCAGCACAGGGTGACAAATTACATTTTACACACAGAGGAAATGGTTGACAAGATACATTGTCTATGTAGAGGGTTTCCTGAATGGTCACATACAAAGCTAACCAACAAAAGCTGTTTACACTATTAAGCAAGCAAGGCAAAAATGCAGCTGTGTAAATCCTTGCCAAGTGCCCCTACCTCCTCTTTTGTGAAGTGTTTTCCCTCCTGGCTTAGTTCTACTTTGTAAAATATTTGGTTCTTTTGAGGTGCTTTACTTAGAATGCCAGTGGAATGAAGTCAGATGGTAAGAAAAAAAGTGAGCCAGCCTTGTGGCTTTGTTACATTTAATGAGAGGATGAAGACTTGCTTTAAGGTCTCCCTTTATATGTCAGCAGTCATCAGAACCACGCTGCACAAAAACAAACTGAATGTTCCTCACTAGAAAGTGAAATGGAATCTCTTTCTTGATTGCCTCTTTCATCTTTTTTGGACTCTGAAAGTAACCCCTGGATAGCAAGGACACTGGAATCAGTATGACTGTGCTCCATCTTGCCCACAGTTGTGCCCTAACACAACACCATGATAGAGAGGATGATGTTCTTGTGAAAGCACTCAAAGGGCACATCTTTCATTACAAGGTTACACTTTCTGGAGAGTAAACTCCACCATGTTAAAAATCTACACCCTCTGGACTTTTCCCAGGGAGTTTGTCCTACTTTCTCTGTATATCAAAGTAAAGGGAGATGTTGAAAAAATATCCCTCAACTCACAATGCTTTTTTATTAATACAATTGCTATTGTTTTAGGGTTTTTGGGGGGTTTGTGTCTTTGTCTTATACTTTCAAAATACATATGCAATTTGAGAACAATATGGATGTCCTACCTTGAAAATAAAATAAGACCCTCTTAATTTTCATATCAGCTCCCTTTCATATAATGATAGAATGGTTTGGGTGGGAAAAAAATCTTAAAAACCGTCTAGTTCCAACCCACACCATGCTCAGGGATTAGAGCAGGTTGCTTGAGGTCCCATCCAGCCTGGCCTTGAACACGTCTGGTAATGGGGCATCCCCATATTTGGGAAACCTGTTCCAATGCCTCACCACTCTGAATAAAGAATTTGTTCCTTATATCTAATATAAATCTCTCTTTTGTTCTAAAACTGTTCTGCTTTGTCCTATCACTATCAGGCTGTACAAAGAGTTGCTGTCCTCTTTCTCCAAAGCACCCTTTAGGTAATGGAAGGCTACAAGGAGGTCTTCCCAGAGCCTTCTCTTCTCCAGACTAAACAACCCCAATTCTCTCAGCCTACCTTCACAGGAGAAGAGCTCCAGCCCTTGGATCATCTTCATGGCCCTCCAATGGACTTGCTCCAACAGGTCCATGTCCTTCAAACGTTGAAGCTCCCAGACCTGTATGTAGTACTCCAGATGGAGTCTCCTGAGATCAGAGCAGAGGTGCAAAAACAGCTCCAGCCTGCTGACCACGCTGCTTTTTATGCAGCCTAGGATAAAGTTGGCTTCTGGGCTGCAAATGCACACTGCTGGCTCATGCTCAGCTTTTTGTTCACTAGAACCCAAAAGTCCTTCTCCACAGGACTGCTCTCTTTGAGTTCTTCTCTGTCTCTACTCATGTCTGGGATTGCCCTGACTCAGCTGCAGAACCCTGTATTCAGACTACTTGAACTTCACGAGGTTCTCAAGGGCCCACTTCTCAAGCTTGTCCAGGTTCCCCTGGATGGCATCTCTTCCTTCTGTTGTGTCAGCTGCAATGTTCAGCTTCATGTTGTCTGCAACTTGCTGAGGGTGCACTCATTTTCTGTGTCACAGACAAAGATAGTTCCATAAACAACGTTTGTGCTTGATTTCAAAATCTTTAAAAGAAACTCAACCATGAGCCTTCTGTATTAGAGAGGGGGGAATAGTTGTTACATGAGGTCCTACCAGTATTTTAAAACTGGGAATGTTTTTTTCTTAGCTCTGTCACAAGTAGCATTGTGCAGTTTTTATATCTGGTGGCTGATGTGAAGATTTTGAATTCTGAATTAAGTTTGTGATGATAAACAGTGTATACTTGATTTTTTTCCCAATAGATCTTCATTTATGCACTAAAGATCAAATGAGAATCTAACCAAAGCCTTAAGGAACACCTTGAATGGGTTTTAAGACTGCAATACATTTTTAAGTGCTTACCTGAGGCTAAATTCAGTTGATCATTAAACATCTTGTTTGCAAACACTTTCTGTGAAATATCTTCTATTTTCAAAAATGACATGTACACAATTTAGGAAAAATTGAGAAAAAAATCATTTTTAAAAGTAAATTAAGAACAACAATTTGTTTAAGGAACAAGAGAGTAAGAGATTAATTTTTGTTGCTTGTTTTTCATATCCATATGATTTTCTGTTAACCTAAGTATAACTCATTTATTTTGTAAAAAAAAATAAAATTGTACCCTAAACATTTTGGTTCAAGTTCTCTTGAACTTCACAGCATTGACATTCATGAGAATTAACTAGCAGAATTGAAGGCCACACCATCTGTAGTAAAAGGACAAACACTTTCCTTTATAAAAAGCAGGATCATGAGCAATGGATGTCGACAATGCTATTGAAATGCATGATAATTAACAATAAGAAGTTGAAGAAGTAAGTCTAATGGGAAATGTTCTACAATTTGTTTCAGTTTCTAAGGTCAATTTTTAACAAATTCAAATAAACTTACATTTGAATCCTTTCAGATCACCAGGGAACATACATCATTGAAATATCACTGAAGCATGTCATCTGGCTTTTCCTGTGCTCCTAATCCCCTATCCTTGAAATGTCCCCTGTATTGAGGTTATGAATACAGAGGTTCAGGAACAAATTTGGATATCCATATGCCTTCAAGAATTTGTGGGAGATCTCTTCTCCCTTGACACCCTCTAGGCTGGACAAGCAGCCAGGAAATGTGTCCCTGAACCTTTACTACTCCCTGCTGAGTGAAGATAGCTCCTCACTGGACAAATTAAGTCCCCATGACCTTTATCAAGTTGGCTGCAGAATTCTCAAATGAAATAGGAAGTTAAATAATAATTTATACTTTCATAGATTTTGCATGTTTAAAGCAGAAACAAAATAAACTGTTTGAGTAAATCAGATTTCTCTCCAAATTTAATTTCTTTCCGTGTTTTTTACTTTTAGTGCTATCATAAATTGTCCAAAGTAACTGAGAACTTTTAATTAGGGCTTCTGATATTAGTATTGAAATATGCATATTTATTACTGACACTAAAATACTTCTCCCCTTGTTCTACTTTGTGAAATGGCTACTGAAAATCTACAGTACTGCTTTGATAATATCTTATTCACGTATATTTTTGATGTTTTTTATTTCTACAAATTCAAAGTTTGAGGGTTTTTGCCTTAGCTCAATAGGGTGAAGTGGTAACCTTACAGGAGACAGATTTACATAGACTTTTTCCAGATGATAGTAGTATCATAATCAGCTAAAGACATGAGGTTGCACTTCAAAAATTATCAAAAGTATGATGAAAGCTTCCCTTTTCTCTTTGAGCTCTCACAGTAAGAAATTTAAATTGGCCATGTCCGTTTCCAGATATGATTAAGAAATCCATCTCCTAAAATTTAACACAAGTTCTCCAAACATGTACCAACTCCTGCAAAGACATTGATGTTTGAAAATCTGAAATGTGGTCTAGGGCAGGCTCATGGAGTTACCTAAGGGCAGCATCCTTAAGGCCACAGCTCAAGAGGAATTTACCAAAATGATCAGGCTTGGTAATGATGGAAAACAGTGCATATCTAATTTTCAATGTTTTTTTATGTAATGAATTTCTTAAAAAATCCCCAGGATCCAGGAGTTCACACATTTACTGCATATTCACCTGCAGCAAAACTTGTGCCATACATGTGCTTTCCTTTTGCTTTAGAGGAGGAGAGGAGGCCTAAGAATGCTTTCAGGTGAAAGATTGTATTGAATACCTGTATCTCTATTAATGACATGAGTTTTGAATAAAAATATGTATGTTGATTTCCTTTTTAATTTTTTCACTTTGGATAAGTAATTTGGGAATACAACCTAGAAAAAATTACATCATATATAAAAGAGTCACTAAACATTGTTATAAAATTCAGGAAGAAAGCAGGACTTGAGGAAGAAAAAAAACATTCAGAAAAAAAATATGTGTTCAAGGTAACAAATGGCAAATTGTGGTGATAGCCTTTATAGGTTCTGAAGTTTAATTCTTTACAGAGTGTCTTGAAGAGTCTAGTAGTGGTGATTTATGTCACATCTCAGAAATTGTGTTCCTGGATTTCTGTTTGGAATTTACTTTGTGGGATCACCTTAAGAGCTGAATAGACACTAGCTATAAAATCCTTCCACAGTATTTTTCCCAAGGAGCTATTTCTATACACATGTGAGTAAGTGCACAATAATCCAACAAACAGTAACTTTCTTGTTGCCTTTCTGAGCCATCCTCCTTAGTGTTATGAGCTCACATCAAGTATGTTAATGTTAATCCTTTCTTATTTAATGAGAAAAATCTCCAAGAACTCAAACATGGGAGAAGGAGTGCAATAAGTATGGGACTAGAATCAGTTGGTATTTTTCCTTATATGAGCAAAATATTCTAAAATTGTCCCTATTTTGTGTTTCTTCTCCCAAAAGAAGCAGCACATAATATACTGTGCAGTAAGTAAAAAGACTAAGTTATATAAATCAATATCACTTTTCTTATTTCAGCTGTTGAGTAACCTTGAAAGAAAGACTTGAAAGAAAAAAATTTGAATGAAATAACCTTTAAAAATTACCTTGAAAGGCAGACTCCTTTTTTTTTCCATGTCAAACCTGTGCTATTAAGCTGATTCACCTTTAAGCATGTTGACTTGATTCAACTTTAGCAGAGCAATAACAATGCAAATACTAGAATTTGGAGAGGGTTTTCTGACTAATCCAAGAGTAAATTTTTCATTGGAATGACTGTCTTCCTTGGAGAAAGTGAGAAATAGTCTCTCCTCTGCTGTTTGTCTTTTTCGATGAATGTTGAGTTATCTGCAAAGATAAAGGATGAGTATGTATTTCCAAGATGTGCTTAGTCACTGTTTGAAGAGCTAGATTGAAAGTCTATCTGCTATGCCATGCTGCTTCCTACTTCATTGCTCAGAGGTTTCTCTCTTTTTTTCTTTTTTTTTTCCAACTCTCCTTTTGAAAAGAACTACAGAAGTCCTAGGTCTAGAATTTGATATCTATTTTGGTAATTGGAGTTTACACACAGATTTATAGGAAAGGTATTACTAACAGAAAGGATGCTATATGAATGCTATTGAGTATTAGGAGATGATACTGCTGTGAAGTTGGAAGTTCAAGAAAACAAATCATAGGAATGTTTTAGGGGTCAGCATTTTAATTTTTCATTATTCTGTTTTAAAACTTCATCAGTAATTTGTAATCCAGAGACTATAATCTCTGCTAGTGAATTGGGTATTCCTTGAATACTGGCTCAGAGAAAAACCATCTAACCCATCTGTTACTCATTTCTGGCACACCTTGAAAAGAGCATCTAGAAGAGGCTGTTCCCAGTTCTGGGTCAAAGAACAGGTGGGGAGATATATCCTGTGTTGCTACCAGTGTAGACCGTACCCTAATTTTTAGGGAATGCATGAGAAAAAATTATCCTTTTCTCTTGATCTTATTTGCTCAAGAGTTTAGGAAGAGATGCTCAGTCTCCCTAATGCTTTTTCATTTAACCAGTCTGGAAAAGTAAATCAATAACTTAACTTATATTTGAAAGCCAAGATTTCCCTGAGTATTGGCTTACATCCATTGCAAACATCTGGCATCTGTGATGGTGTAGGAAATTTCAAAATAAAAAAAAGTAGACGTACTACTTTCATCTCTGATTCTCACACCCTACCACTAAAGTGTCCCTTTAGTACTCTGCCATCCCAGTCACAGTCCATCCTTTTCACATAATCCATCACCTCAGAATCAGTCTCTAGGATCTTCCATCAATCCCTGTTGTTGTCCCTTCACTACTAAACTCTGCTTTTTATCAAAACAATCCAAGCAAAAAAATATCCAAATATCACAAATAATGTAATACTGAAATCTCTTGGCCTTAATTTCAGGATTTGGGAAAAAAAAATTCTTTCATCATCCAGTTAATCAATGCTGCCTGATTGCTGTTATCTTCCAGTTTAATCACACAGGAAGAAAAACAGCATCATATTCTGCAGTGACCTATACACTACTAATTCTTTTAAGTTCTATGTGCAAATTGGCAAGACTCATTTTCTCCCATGTAATATTCACGTTGACAGAAATGGATGATAGCAAATCACCTAAAACTTATATGACACTTCTGTTAGGAAGGGTTCAGTTTAATGCTCCAGGATTGTCCCTCTGTGATGACAATATGTCCCTCTAAGACAAAAAACTATTCAGTAACTGACTGATTCCAAAGATTTTGCTTTCACTCTTTCTGTACATGACCCTCCCCATCACTTTGTTGAAAACACCTCAAAAACCTTGTATGAATGGCATTTTCAAGTTTGTGTCCTGAGGGCTATAGGCATTGTGCTCCAGCTTTGGAAAACTGAGCAATTCAGTTTAGTGATGGAACCAGTAATACACAGTTTGGGATCATGTAACAGTACAATTTTTAAAAGGGCTTGTTGGGTTTATGTAAATTTTGGTGTAATTTTGTGAACATCTAATTATAAAGGCTAATTTTGGTTCACCTAAAATCCAAGTGACAAAAGCAGCTTAAGGAAAATCTATATGGGATCCATGTGAAAATGCCTTTTGAAGAGGATTCTTTTCTGTCTTAGTCATATAAAATTAAATGATTAGGTGATTTTCTGTTGTGTGAGTTTGTCCTTGAAACCTTTATGCACAGGATAGCTGTTGAAAAACAAAGACAGAAAGGAGAAAATGTGTTTCTGATTATCAGTGTCTGGAAGAATCAGACATTTGATGTTTTCAGTCAGGAGACATAGTAAGTTATTTATAACTTTTTATGGAATTTTGCAGCATCTATTAATTTTTATTATAATTTATAGGGGTTTTTTTCTATTATATTCTAATGAAGCAGATGTAAAATATTAAAAAGCAAGTAGGTATCAGCCACCAGGGATATTTTAGTTAATTAAACAAATGTATGTATGTGCTTTTGGATGAGTGTTTCTATATGTGTGTTCAAAGGGGAGAGCAGAAATAGATATCTACCATTCCTTTGCTGCATTCATCTGTCCAACTGTATAAGCAATTCTCTGAGGAGGCTCTTATATTAAAATTCTACTTCTGATTTTGTAAGGTTGCTGCAATTGCAGAGTTAAAGATCTAGCAGAAATCTACTAATGTTCAAACTTAACAGACAATGTTATTTACATTTTAACACTCCTGTTAATATCTTATTTTAGGCTCTGAGTGTGATGGTTAATGATGAGTCTTTGAACATTGCCATAGCACTGCTGTCCTACACCACTACCATTAGCCTGCAATGCAGCAAATTGTTGACAGCTATAACAAAGCATCACATCTGCCTTGTGAGCTCTCGATGCTGAAATGCTCTCTGTTGCTGCACAGATGAGCAAATATTATTTCTGTTTAATACTATCACTCAAAACAATCAGATCAGTTGGTCACCCAGAATTGTTTTCCTCAGTTTGCTTTCTTAAGCAATACCTATGAAGTTTCCTTACCTGAAAAATATTTGAAGATCTTTGTAGTTAATTTGGGCTACAATCCATGAATGTGTGAAAAATTAGGTGATTTCTTTGCCATGTAAATGATCTTTTGTTGCAGGGTAGCAAATGCTATCTACATGACATGTTGCTGCATTTTAACCTCATTTCCAGTCAGCAACTGTACGAATGAAATGCAATAGTTGCTGTAGATCTACTGATTTTCATCTCTAAATTAATGTAATCTGCTCTGCTGCAGTCATTCTGTGAATACAAGGCTGTAAATTTAACTGACTGCTTTTTCACAGCAAGCTGGTTTGTTTGAGTCTTCCCTGTTTATAGGTAAATAAATTGAATCTTAGTCTTGTGTGCAAGCATCGCTGCTTTAAAAGTTATAACCAGTGCAGATTGGAATACTGATTCACTCCCACACAGCTAGTGTTCATGTCAGACTGCTACATATGTACAGTGGCTTGCAAAATTGTTCAAATATCACAGTAATACCCTCAAAAATAGGACCCTCCAGGAAAAGCAGTTTTCCATAGCAATCAATTACAGGAGCTGCTAAAAACTAGAAACTAGTCTATAAACACTGTTAGTGTGAAGTGATGGAGCAATATAATTTCATTTAGTTTATTTTTGCATTGGTCTGGGCTGTATTTTTATTGCCCCACTGTTGTAATGGTGACCTTGCCTTTGTTTTCATTAATAAACCTTTTTATTAATTTTGAAAAAACAGAAACGGCTAATACTTTTAAAGTATTTAAAAGTAAAGATTTATGCTGCAGTCCTTTCTCTGCTGCAGTCCTTTCTCTGGAACACCAGAATTAATCAAGAGCAGAACATGAAGATTTGGTTTTGATGAAAAAAATGCAAATATGAAAACACCTCAAGCGGCAGTTTCAAGTACTTTGTCAGCTAGCACCGCTGCCTCGAGCAGCAGTCCTGACCTCCTTCTCTACCTGACAGCTTATTCTCACCCTGCTTTGCTTCCTCCCTTGGGCTAGCAGAAATGTTTGTGATGCTGCTCATTGAACTAGATCAGGGAACCAATCAGAGCTGAAACTGCCTTTTTTTTCCTCAATTAATTTTAACTTAGATCAGATTCTCAATTTGGTTCACCACAGGATTGAATGAGCAGGAAAAGGCTGCTGGCCTATGAGAAAGGGAGGGTGAGATGCCTATTAAGGTAACATAAATACTATCTTAAACTGTGGCTCCAAATCTCTTTTGTCTCATTCTTGCTGTTCACATGTACAGAAATTTGAAATCTTCTGTTTCAGCTTAAATCCTTGATCTAACTTTTGATTAGCCAGGGTTTTATTTCCCCAGAATAACTAGTGAACCTCCCCAGGTGCCCCTGATATCTATAATCAAAAGGTATATCTGTAAACTGTATTATTCACAGTAAACATACAGTATAGCATATACACAAGGAAAAGGTGTTCAGTCTCATGACATCAGCAAGTACTTTATAAAAATAAAGTACAGAAACTTAAAATCTCAAATCTCAGACATTTAAGGAACTACATTAAACATTTTTTTTTCTTCAGCTCTTATTAGCTTTGTTAAAGAACCTGTCAACTCTGATGGAAGTTGCCTTCTAGGTCTATGGCTGAAAATATTCTTTGCATTATAAATGAGAGTAACAGCTTGGATTTGAACCCTTGTAAGAAATCACTAACACTGTCTTACAGAAAAACCTAGGAAGCATTTAAATCTGAGATATTAGTATTCTTTCAGGGTGTTAAGCAATTTAAAATAATTTCAGATAATATATATTGTTTATGTGGCAAAGTTTTGGTAGCAAGTGGGCTTTAGAGAAGAGTGGCCTCTGTGAGAAGAGACAAACTCTCCCTGTTTTGGGCACATTCACTTTCAGCTGGCTCCAAAATGGACCCAGTGCTGGCTAAAGCTGATCCCCATCCCCATCATTCTCTGATAGAATATTTAGGGCAGGGTAAAAAGTGCTGTGCAGCAGCAAGAGAGAGAAGTGAGAGAAATGTGAGAAACCCTGAAGACCCTAAGAAAGGGAAACTGGACAATCGTACATAGTCCGCAGAGGAGGCTCCAGTGAAGTACCCTGTTCCCCTGTGGCAAACCCAACTGCAGCCTGTAGAGAGCTTCAGCTGGAGCAGAGGGATGCCTTCATGCAGCAGGAGGCTTTCAGGAAGGAATGGTGGCCCATGGGGACCCGTGCCAGGGCAGTGTGTTTCTGGAGGACTGTAGCCCATGGAAAAGAACTATGAGGAAGAAGGGGGAAAACTTAAGGAGGAAGGAGTGGTAGGGATGAAGTGTTCTGAAATGACCATAACCCCAATTCCCCATCCCTTTTGTGCTGTTTGGGGCTGGGGAGGTACAACAGCTGGGAACGAAGAAGAAAAATTGAACTTGAGAAATGAGAGAAAGAAGACGTTTTTAGTTATGTTTTTTGTTACATACTGTCTTATTCTATTTTTTATTATGGACTTTTTAAATTGAAGGCTTTTAAATTAGTCTTCCTAAAGTTTTCTGTTTTGCCTGTGATGTGATCTTGCTGTCTTTGCCTTGATCTGTGAGTTTGCTCATCTCATTTTCACTCTATGCCCTGCTGAGGAAGGGGAGTGAGAGAGTTTGGTGGGCCACTGGCAACCAGAAGTTAACTCACCACAGGTACTAATAGTAAGACAGAGAAGTATATTTGCAGCATTTTGGTGAATTGGTCTTGTAGTATTTAATATATTATTGTCCATTCTATGAAAAATTATCTGGTTTAGAGTGAAAATGTAGTAGTCTTCTGTTTCTGAGATACTATTTGGATTGAATTATGATTAAACTATTGAATTGAATTTTTTATTTAAGAACAGTCTGGAACTGATTTTCAAATTCTGTTTTTTTTCAAGGCACTTGTAAATGATCTTGAGTAAAAAAATAAGGTCGCTCACATGTATCATCTTTTCTTGAAAAATGTGTGTTTGCTGCCTGAAAATTTTCATAAACAGAGCTGCCTTTTGTCAGCTTAATTTTCCAATTCTTGAAACCAATTTGATAAAAATCCAGCAGCCAACAAACACAAAACCAAAAACCCAGAACAACAGAAAGTCAGGGAATTGCTTTGAACTTGAGTTCAATGTATTGAATTTAATTTTGTTTCAAATTCTCTCCTTTGAAACTCAAAGAGTCAAACAGTTCATATTTAAAATACTCTCTGCGACCTATTCCTATGTTTTGTATAATTTAAGAAGTATATGTTTTGTATAATTTAAGAGGAAGGAGGTCCTAGCAAATTAATACATCAAGGACTCAAGTCAAACAGATTTTAGGAGTGTTATGTCAGTCAGACAGCATTTTGTAATAGAGAAAAGAATACATTTACAGCCTTACTTTAGAATAAACTCTTTTATAAGAGCAATCCAACTACATCATAGTGATATTTCACCTTAACAAAGTTAAAATTATATTAACTTATTTTGAAATTTGCAGTTCATTTAAAAGGTGTTTCTTGAATCTCTGTGTGAAAACTCAGTAATGAAGTGATTGTAACGAACAAAATATTTTTGAATTATTCTGATTAATAGTCTTGTATTTAGTGTCCTCAAAGGCTGATGACAAGACTGCCCTGGAGATTTTTATTTTCAAGAACTGGAATACAATTTTGTTGTGGTTGTTGTTTGTTTTAGAAAAACATCAAATCTCTACATGTCTGGTTAAAACCTTTTGTGTTTCCCCCTTGAGACACGATGCTAATAAAGCTGTAATCCAAAGCCATTGCCCTTGGGTTGCTAGGATGGAACCTTCAGGTAGGAATATGTGAGGAATGAGGTGATTATCTCTTTTTTCTGACCATTTTGTATCAGTATACATGATAGTAACCATATAAAAGTGTTAACATATCTTGCAGCTTGAGCAGTAAGGGCACGTCTTAATAATGAGGGTTAAAATTAACACCCCTTGTGAAAAGAATGTGAGGACTTTTTGCAGTGGGCTATTTTTAATAAACATCAGGGTTAAACTGGCTTCACAGAGGGATCCTTTTCAATTTTTGAAAATGTAGTTTTACTACTAAATGAATTTTATCAATGAATTAATGTAAATTGTGAAAATGCACAACTACAACCTCCTTCATGCATTCATTTTTAAAACTGCTTGCATCAGTTAGGCTGTGTTCTTAACTACCAAAACCATTAACTTTAACAAGTATGTGATTAGTGCTAATGCTAATCAGCTAAACAAGTAGGAAAAAAAAGGTGTTATTGACTTCTCAGGGACTAATAAACTTACATATATGTTTTGATAAATAGAACCCTCACAGGTTGAATGGACTGGAGAGTAATTCAAATAGAGTAAAAGACTCCCTCCTTAATTTAGAGGATGAGAACAGAGCTGAAACTCTTATCACAGATAAGACAGAGCTTAGCTCTTCAGCAAATGCTAATTGTCAGTGCCTTTCATATTAGGTACAGAAAGGAATGGCAATATTGTTCACACATCTTACAGGCAGTTTTCAGCTCTCTCTGTTAGAACATGTCTGTAAGGTTTCAGTTCTGCAAAGGTGCTTGTAGTCAGAACAAAATGAACCAGCCCTTTCAGTCCAGACTAGGCTTACAGAGTTTGGGAGAACCTGGGACCATTCTCTTAATCTGAAGAAATACCTGAATAGTCAGGTAACTAACAAAATTATGATAAACTTCAGAGAAATTAGAACTGAGGAATGTGGTTGCTAAATGCGTGCCATAGAACACGTATACTATTCAGTTTTTCTCTGGACATTGCTACTTTTCAATCTTTAAAATTATTATTTTGAAGAAGAGGTGTTTTGTCCTGTTATGAATCTGTTTTTTCAACAAGTGAAATGTGTCACTGCTTTTCTTTGGGCTTCTGTTCCTCTTTAGTAGTCTTCAGGTTTGCCCAGGTCCATCTGTAGGAACATTTCTGTAATAAGACTGAGAATTCTTACCAATTTCCTCAGTTTAGTGTTTTCCTCATATTTATTGATATTAATGTGGTGGATTTGAAGACCTTTTCTCAGGATATCCTCTAAAATTTGTGTCATCCTTCAGATATTAATTTGCTTCAGCACAACTGACTGGAAAAATTGGTTTCTGAACTCTGGAACTTATATCTGCAACATCCCTGAGTCAATATAGATGAGACATTATCAGGAGGTTTTTACCACTTGAGAGATTAGGAGTTATATGGAAAAATCAGTGGAAATTTATCAGTGGAAACTAGATTTTGAAGAGGGCACTTCTAATTAAATTGCTTCAATTGTTTCAATGTCTGGCAACTGTGCAGAAACTATAAGGACTAGCAGAAGACAAACCTGCTACACAGGCTCTTGGAGCCATGCTTTTTCACAACAAATGTTATTTAAGCAGGCATAAAAGTACAAGATCATTTTGGAAGCATGAAATATTTTATAAATGTTCACTATTAGGAGAGTAAACTCATGAGACACTTTCAAATCCTTTTCTACCCGTTAGGGTAGGATTATAACTGCAAGGCTTCTCTGGGCAGGTAAAGCTTTTTAAGTATAATATTTCAGCCATTAGTTAAGGCAGCAGCTAAGGCTGATCAAATATAATGAGGAGGTGAAAATTTGGGGGTCTTATTTTATAGTAAAAAAATCTGTGTCGTGCTTCTGCCAGCCTGATTTATCATATTTTAATTTTTTTCAAAAAAGGAACACTTCAAAATTCTTTAAAATCTGGGAAGGTAAATATTCAGGCTTATGTCCTCAGAACTTAGCATTTGTATGGCTTCTCATGTAGCAGAAAGTAAGACAGCAAGCAGTCATCTCAGAATCAGTTCTTTTCTGAATATTGTGAGCTCCTTTCTTTGGATAATACTGACCTTTAAGACCAACTATGAAAGGCTTCTATAAATCCTATTCATAGGCAGCTGCTATTATAAGATTAAAAAGAAAACCAATGTTCAATATAGATTTTACTTCTCCTGTCTGATTTCCTTGTCCAAAAGAGTGGTAATTAAAGTGATGTGTGCTTTAGTGCTTTTACACTAATCTGAATGCTGAAATTCGGAGAAAGGATCTCTTTGGTTCTGAATGCAACCTGGTACATAACTGTTTCTATGCTATTTAATGATAAATAAAATACTCCTTAGTAGTGCAAAAGCAGACTTGTAAATTCCCTACTTAACTAGCTTAGTGTAGCAGAATTCTTGGAAGTCACTGAAAAATTCTTGAGAAACTGATGATGAAAATTTATGGAAAGAAAATGACAAAATGACATATCTGTTTATAAAAGAAAATTTGCCTACTCCTATGCAAAATTCAAAAGGGCAAAACCAGCAGAAACTAGAAAAGGATCTAAAACAATGCTAGCAAGATAAGTGCATAGTGAGTATTTCCAAACCCAGGAGCAGGTGAATGAACAGGGAGCTGATCAGCTTTGAAATGAGGAGCTCAGATGATATGACTATAAATGACAAGGTACAAAATGGAATGCAGTTCTAAGTGGGCTGAAGACAAAAATAGTAATAGCATAAGGAAAGGAATTTTGAAAGAAAATTGTGAGCTTTAGCTTCTGTTTTTCTAATATAAGTATACAAAGGAACTATTTTCAGGTGCAATAATAAGGCCACTAACAGCTAAAGTTGCTCTCTTGTATTGTAAAGCAAAATACAGTAAATAGATATTTTTCTTCCTTTGGCTCTAAATAGGTGCCATTTGAAGGTTTTACCTTTGAAAAGTAAACATTAGCAAAAAGCTAATGTTGGTTTATTTGGTTCACTTCATAGACATGAAAATATTTCTGAAATCTCAAAGATTATTTCTGAAATGTTTCCTTCTGTAGGTGGTGAGTGGTCTGATATCTTAATCCAACTGTCTTATTTTGTGCATATTGTGCTAATTACTATGCAAACTATTTTCTGGTTATATTAAATTTGTGACTTCTTTTATTCTGAGCTTTGAATTTCAGTATGATAAGAAAATAATGAACTTAAAGCCTTTGATCATGAAAGTCTCAAACACAAAGAAATGTTCTGGATGTTCAAACATAGGGAAGTCCTAGAAACAACTCCAGTTTGTTCCATGGATATAATGCAGAGACATCGTTCATCTACACACTTATTGCCATTTAGTGCAAAAGTCCAACTTAAATGCTTTAAAATTTAGAAGAATAATTCAAGGATTACTTTCAGCAAATGTGATTTTCTTTGCTCCATTTTCTTCAAAGAATTGCAAGACTTGAATATTAATGCCACCAAAGTAATGACAAAGTTGATTGTGATGGGAAATCTTATTAGTAAACAAAAGCTGCATCTGAAAAATATTGTCATTAAAAGCTATGTAGTAGCTAATTGAGTCTGATATGAAATTTAGTGCTGGAAAGTTAATGGCTAATGCAGCTATTTCACAGAGCTTGGTTACTGCAGGCTCTGTAATGATCTCCTTTGCTTCATGGCAACAATGAAATTAACCTATCCTTTGTCCTGCAGGTGTTGTTCTCTGATAATGCATATCCTCTACAAGTATGAGCAAATTATTTGCTTTGCATACAAATTGAGCATAAGCTGAATATATATGGATAAGAAAATGAGCTTTTCTTATATTTTTGAACTAGAGAATACAGACTGGAATATAAGTCACAATTCAATAAGCTGGCATCTTGGGTGACATAGAATAAAGAGTACAGCTAGGAATTTAGATGATTATTGGCTTTCTGGATTTCTATTTCTATGATTCTACAGTCTTAAAACCATATTGGACATAAACCCACAGATTAGCAAAACTCCCTCCTTATTTCAGTTTATGACTCCCAAAGGACAGACAATTTTAAGTAGAGTGGTCTGAAAAGCAGGCTGGGGAGATGAGGGAACTGGGGTAAAAGGAAAATTGTTAGGTTTTGATTATCAAGGTATCTACTGGATTAAGAAGGCAGAGGGCATCTGTAATTTGGATTGAAGAACATATGAAGAACATCCTGGCATGGTGTCAGAAAAACATTGTGAGCATATCAAGAATGAAACAATATGAAATAACCTAGTATGGCTGGAAGAAGTTTTATGTGAATTCACATACTTAAACAAAAATTTAAATTTTTTGTTCATTTTAGTGACTAAATTGCTTGTGCACAAGTTATTGGTTGTATTATCAAGAGATATATTTGTATTAGAAATTGTGAGAGTTGATTTTGGTTTCACTGTAAGAAGGAAATGCCAAGAAAAGCTTAAGGATGCTTCCTCTTTTCTCTTTTCCAATTTTCCAGGATTCTAAAAGAATGTGGCAGGAGAGATGACAGACTAACAGAAGATTGATAGGTTTTAACAAATTGTTGTAGTACTGTTCTTAATGTAGACTATTCCAACTTGTTTCTTCCTCCTTGTATGAAAAGCAGACATAGGGGAAATGTGGGAAGTGCTTACTATCATCTCCAGAACAACAATTACTGCAGACAGCGTTAACTCTAACACTCCTATCAGCTGGACTGTGTAAACCAATTCAGTTTGCACATTTAGTAGCCACATCAGCAAGGCAAATGCAACATAATAACAATAAATTTCAGGAAGGAGCATGCTTGACTTATTATTGCAAGCTCAGCCTAAGCACCCAGTATTTGTTCATGCCATAAAAAGGATGCATAAACTTGGGTATAAACAAATATTGATTTTTTTGGATAGGAGGTAATTATCCAGGAATGACATTTTCAAAGACTAGCTTAGAGTCAGAAAATGAGTGGGAAACCATTCCTTTACATAAACCACCAGTTTAATAGGACAATGCTGTATAATTCTGTATGTCAAAGTCATTGATATATAACTGAAGAGGAAATTAGATGCTGGGTCAAGAAGCATGCAATATAGTAAATCTTAGTCAGCTTTTCTTTATTCTGAACACTACTTTTCTATTATTCAGGGTTTTTTTTCTCCCTATACATTTAATAGAAAAAACTCTTACGGGAAAGAACAGTTGTGTAAAAGTGTTTGCTTTTTGGCTTAATTTCCCAATATAGAAATGATATGAAGGAAATATTTGATAATAGACCCAGAAAAAATGTCGTTATCCTTAAAAAGGTCTGAAAATTAGTAAAGGAAGACACACAGAAAGCCAGAAAATCCCTCTGAGGACGAAAAACACTGGAAACCATTTCTTTTACAATGCTAGCATTTTTTTTGTTGGAAAACGTCACAATTCTTATTTCAGTGAATGCTTTCCACCTCTCATGCACATCTGAAATCTTGAAGTTTATTATTAGCACATAGAATTTAGATATCTCACAGTAATGGCTATTTGTTGGGAAGAGGCCTTCATGAGAATTGAAAACAAGAAATAATGCTAAAACTCACAGTGACTTTAAGAGTGTCTCAAAATTTTCAGTGATTGCAGGGCAAGTTTGATAAAGACAGGAAGTAAAATTTATTTGTATGGCTCTGTGTGTACTGAGAAGTAGGAGAAAGAAAGGGAAAGTTCAAAAGGCAAGTGTCCATAACTTACTTTAACAATTTGTATATAAATTATAATACCTGAAATATTTCAGTATCTAATAATAGATGTTTGTGGGAAGTTCAATTTCAAACATCATATACATCAGTAATGTAACGGTCACCTTTTGTTTTTTTCACCATAGAATCACAGAATCATTAAGGTTGGAATGGAACTCCAGAGATCATCTTGCACAATCTCACTGCTCAAAACAAGATGATCTAGAGCAGATTGCTCAGATATGCATCAAGTTGGCTCTTTTCTTTCTCCAATAATTGAGACTCTACAGCCTCTCCAGGCAACACGTTACAGTGTTCAACCACCTTACAACCTTGAGCAATCTGTTAAAAAGTCTAACCTGAGTAAAAGATGTCCCAGCCCACGGCAGAGAGTTTGACTAGGTGATTTTTAAGAGATCCCTTCCAACACAAACTTTTTAGTAATTCTACAGGAATTATACCTTCCTTGTGCTTAGTCAGAATTTCCCGTTTTTTAGTTTGTGTGTGCTGCCTCCTGTCTTTTTGTTAGGTGTTACTGAGAAGAGCCTGGCCTCTACATCCTTATTTTCTGCCATTAATTATTGATACTCATTAACAAGATCCTGCTGAAACCTTTCTTCTCCTGGGAAATACTCCCAACTCTCAGTCTTTCCTAGTTTAACAGATGCTGCAATCCTTGAATCATGTTAGCGGTCCTTCACTGTACTCTCTCCAATACATTCTTGCCTCTTGTACTGTGGAGCCTAGCACAGGGAGCAGCACTCCAGATATCTCACCAGTGCTGAATATAAGGGAAGGATCAACCACACAAATCTGCTTGCTGGTGGTGGTCTTCCTAATACAGTCCAGAATGCTGTTGACCTTCTTAGTTGTAAGGGTGTCTTGCTCGCCCCTGTTGCAGATTGATTTGTGAGAACCAAAGGGACAGAGTTAGTTTTTCAGTCTGTAAATCAAGTCCTGATCAAGTAGTCTGATCTCAATCTTGATTTGAAACTACAACATACCTATATTTCAAATGTATGCTTTATTTCTTATTCAAATGTCTAAATTCCACAACCAACCTTTGGACACTTTATTTTTCCACCTAACTGAGCCAAAATCTTTTCATCCATCTGGAACCTTACTGAGTTCTATCAGCTGTGGGGCATTTGTTTGTTTGGTTTTTTCCTTCCAATTTATTGATGTATGAGTTGAATTGGGAAATGCAGAAGACACAATGGTCTAGTGTCAAATTATATAGCCTCTGTGCCCCATGCCCTCTATGATTATTCATATTCCAATCATGCAAAGATTTAATAATCAATAATTAATTTAGCTTTTTTAAAATGTCTCTATTAAATTTCCATCAGTATTTATCCTTTCCAATATGTGAAAATGGTCAGACTGGAAAATATATAGTTATTTGGGCCATTGGTTTTACCTTATTAAACCAGACATAGAGTGACAGTTTCTTACTGGTCTTTTGAGATCCTCAGTTATTGAAACAGATTATTAATGGTCTAGAGACCTCATTAGCTGAGCCTTTTCGAATTAATGTTTGTAAATTATGTATAACTTGTGATTTTAAAAGTGCAACTTTATTAGCTCGTGTTTAAGTTCTGCCTAATATCTGCTTGGATGAAAAGTATTTTTTCCCTTCAATCACCACTTACTTATTTCCCAAACTTAAACTAGGTTTTACTGAAAAACTTTACTCCTCTATGTTAGCAGCTTTATTATTTACATCTCATGGGAATACCTAAGAAGCAACCAAAGATTCATTGAGCGCTGAATAGTCTATATGGACTTCAGGGAATTAAAAAAAGATAAGAAGGGAAAAAAAACCACTAGTCACTGTCATGGTTTAAGCACAGCTGGCAAGTAATCACTAAGCAACTACTCTCTTAAACTTACATTAAATTATAAAGTTAAATCTACTTACTCCACGTAACAGAAAATTGAGTTTTGAAAGAGGAAGTTATAGAAAGGAAAACCAGGAGAAGTGCACAATTTAAATACAGTAGAGTCATCTCAGGAAACACCCATGGGAAGGCAAGGAAGCTGTGACATTACTAGTATTCCCTAGGATTTGGGATGTCAAATATTAACTAAGACTAAGGAGTGATGTCAGTGTTTTTAGAACTACAACTGTTTTACTAGAGGAGCAGAATTCATTTGATTAAGAAAACTGAAATTTTGGTTGAATTCATAGGTTATAATTAAGGTAGTCTTGGTATATTATGTTGTTATTATATTTTAAGAGTTCCATTATCATTAGCTTGCAAAGGTTCCATATTGCTAGAGTTTCATGCCTCCTTGGTGGTTCTTATAGGCAGCTCCTCTAGGCACTGACCCTTCTTTGTTCTTGCAGCAGCCAACTGACTCCAATTCCCCCCAACCAATCCACTCTTTTATAACACTCTTCTGATTGGCTACAGCTGTGGCCTATTAAAATGAGGCCTGCTCCTAATCTTTTATAATTAACCCAGCTGCAACTCTTTAGGGGGTAGGATTACTTTCTAGTACCTTCACCCACCTATATTCTAACCCCCTACAATATTAAACATAGCTCTGGTCTTGGGGTGGTTTGTGGTGCTCCCTGAGGGTTATGTACTACTTCTGAGAAAGACTGTGTCAGCTACATTGTGGACCTTTTCCTGACTGCAAGGCAATGCAATCATAAATATTTGAATACTCAACTGGATGTCTTAGAAGGTGCAATTGTGTGAGCTGAAGTTGTCTGCAACAAGCTTCACTTGTTGCTTTCCCAGGTGATTTGGTTTAGGGATACTTTCATTGAGGCATCCAAGGAACAATTCTGGGCCCACTCTGTAGTCAATAACTGTACCATTTAAGCAAAAAGTAGGGTGAGATTCTTTTCCATATTCACAACAAAATTTAAAAGGATTTACTGACTTGCTAGTTATATTACTAGAGCCCTGTAATAGCCCACTTGATCCATTAATAGAAGATAAAAAGTTGCTAAGTTAAAATGGCTGTCTGTCAATTCAATGTATTTTACTTCCTCAAGTTCTGGGTTCTCCTTCCAGGTAAGAAATATGAAATCCTGTTATCTGAACAGATAATCTTGGGACAATGTATTTCAAGTAGGCCCAGAAAGTCTGAAGATTTGTCTTTAGTTTTAAAGTCTCTGGAAATCAGATAAATACAACAAACTTGTTTCTTTCATTGGCTTACAGGGCTGTCAAATCTACAAAATTGTATATAAACTGAGTCATCATTATGAGCAACTCTAACTTTAAAAACTATCTGTCTATCTGTGGAAATATAGATTTATTGGACTCCTGTGAAGATATCAGTGAGACATTTCTCTATGTAAGAAATTTAACTGAACTTTCTCAATAAAACTGCTGAGATTTTGTTTCAAGGAATGTTTTCCTAATACTTTATACGTAAAACTGCAGCAGAACATAATTCTAGTCCAAATTTATTTTTTCCAATCTGACAGCTGAAAGGTAAAGGTTGAAAATGTCTCATTTGAAAAGTCTGATATAAGGACATAGATTAAAGAGAGCCTCTCATTTATCCCAACAGGATGGCCTTAACCTTTTTATTCCAAACATTAACAGTGGTAGAAAATGAACTTATAAAAGACTGAATGCAAAAGAAAAACAATAAAATATAAAAAAAAAACCACCTACACTGGAGAATACTGTGAAAAGTTAATAATGTATTGTCAAATTCTTCTCTGAGCTAAAATGGAGCACTCGTTGCACTACAAAGTTTCAAGTTTCATGTGAACTAAATGTAGGAGTTTTAGGAATTAGGGATCTCATGAGAGGATAATATTCTTGCCAGTGCTTGACTGTATTTTTAAAAAATTTTAATGACTCTACTATTAACTATAGGCCCCTGAATGTAATGAATCACTTGGAAATGTGATGGAGCTATATAAGTAAGAAATTATTCCAGTATTTGCAACAATTGCATCTCAAATATAACCACAGCATGTAAAATTTCTGTGAATAACTAATCTCTACAACAAAATTCATCACAGGAGCATTTGATGGTCATCAGAATCAATGGAATTTCACTGATGATAATTTATATATTAGAATACAGAAGAAAGACATTTGCCATTTTCAGCAAGATTATGTTGTGTGGATTTTTCTTTTATTCTTCCCCCTGCAACATTTATATCTGAGTATTTCTAAGACTAGTGTCCTGCAACAGATGCTGCCAGCAATACTGAATACTTTCAATTAGTAGTTCTCTACTTCTCTGGTAGCTAAGCAACTGACCTGTGGTGAAGAATACATAATGATCTTGTGCATATCCACCTTAGAGTATCAGGGAGAGCTAGACTTCAAAACATGGGTTTGTTCTCCCATATTGATGACTTTGGCTTAGCCTTCTGTGAATTATAAAGTGTATTTACTCTGTGCTTAATGTAAGTAGGTCAAAAACATAAATAAGAGGCTGTGTAGTATGTGGCTTTATGTTTCCCCATTCATTGAAATTACCATGCTGTTAGCAAGCAAACATACAGAACTCTATAAAATTAGGGTAAATAAGGATTTGATATCATCAATATACAATCATAATTAACTACATAACAATATTTTTGACTTTCCTTTTTAACAATTTGGAGTAATATGGTCTTGTTAATAAGGCAGTGTTTACTGAATGGGAATTTGAGAAAAAACAGCAGCTGGCACGGATTTAATCCACATAAAAGAGAGGCTCCTAGTTGTCAGGGGGATGGTAGCATGAGAAAAATAGCTGAGAAAAATAACCTTATCCTTTGTAAAGCCTTCCAGTACGTTGAGTCTGTACCTCAGAGTTGGCCAGGACTTACTAGAATCCCAGATTCTAGAAAATGCCTGAACAGTTTTCTCCCCTCAGCTTTGTTTGATCAGAGGACTTGCTTATTCAGGTCCAATGAAATTTTCACACTCTTAATCCATCTATTTATCACCTATGGGAGACTGAAGAATGCAAGAAGAATTGGGAGGGTCCTACATATAAAGAAAACCACAGAAACTCTTTAAAAATCCTGGCCAAAAAAGCTCAAAAAAAAATAAATCCAAAAGAAGCCGAATAAAACCATTATATATTACTGGGAAAACATTGAAGTGGTCTAAATAGACCAGATAGAAAACATAAGAAAACTTTGGCCAACAGAGGTAATCCAAGTTTTGTGAAAACATGAAATTTTAAAGGTGAAGCTAGTTGTCAAAAATCAGTCTGGCTCAGCAGTCAATTTTGCAGAGCTTTAAAGAGTGTTTGGGTCAAAGTGTTTGGGTTTTGGTTTAGGTCAAAACATTCTTCAAGATAAAGAACATGTTACACTAACTGAAATTATTTGGAAAGTTCTCTAAGATGTTTGTGTCAGTCATGAAAAGTATTCACCTTTCATATAGTGTTTCAGCAGCTCTCCTTTTTCAGTCAGCTCAAGTCTCCAGGGAGGTTTTAGGAATTGTACTCTGCTGTAAAATTAATTTAAAGGGAAGAGAAAATGTGTGTTGTCAGAAAGACTGGAGAAACTAACATTTACCTAATGGAAATCTGGGAGAATGTCTGTAATAGTTCATGCTTCAGATTAGCTGTATTTATATTTCTTTTGGAATAACTTTTTATTTTTTTTTAAATCACAATTATCCTACCAGTCGTTAAAATACCCTAATAATGACAGCTATAAGTTTGTAGTGAGTTGATCCTGGCTGGACATCTGCTTCCCAACAAAGCTGCACTGTCACTCCACTCCTCAGCTGTACAGGGTAGAAAATATAGAACCAAAGCTTTGCAGGTTGAGGTAAGGACAGGAAGAGATCACTCACACAATTATAGTTACAGGCAAAATAGACTCAACTTGAGGAAATTAGTTTCAATTACTGCCAATCAAATCAGAGTAGAACAACAAGAAATAAAATAAAATCTTAGAAACCCTTGCACCCACCCTTCCCTTCTCCCCAGGCTCAACTTCACTCCCAATTTTCTCTATGTCCTCCCCGCCAGTGGCACAGCAAAGATGGGCAATGGGGATGTGATCAGTTCATCACACTTTTTCTCTATGTCTCCTTCCTCCTCAGTGTAAGGACTTCTCAAACTCTTCTCCTTCTCAGTGAAGGAACTGAGAGATGGAGAACCCAGTGTGGGTTCCTATCTCTATGGGTCCTGCCAGGACCCTGCTTCCTACTGGGTCACAGCCTCCCTCAGGCATCCACCTGACCTGCTCTGACATGGGGTCCTGCTCACAGAAGACATCACTGTAGCTCCCTCCAAAAAACAAACCAACCTTGCTTAACATTTATTTATTGAAACACACACTATCTGTAAAGTCTTCTTACTGTATGCTACAATTGCAATTTCCTACGGAGAGTGTCAAAACTGGTTTGTTTGACTTTTCAAGGTGTATATGTTCAGAGCTATAATGTAATTTACTAGCTTTACCTAAGTTTGCAAAAAAATACAGCATGTACTGAAATTAAAAAAATAAACCAGAAAACAATCAAACAAGCAAAATAAAACTGTTTATTAATGATATTGTCTTTTTACAAATAAAATATATTCAGCCCATTAGGTGAATAAAATGTCCTCAGGAACTGTCAATGTCAAACTGTATATGTCAATAGCTTGATAAGATTTTAAAGCCTCTACAGAAACCAGAAAACAACAGCGTTTTCCTTGGCTTGGCTCTGAGACAGCCTTGATTATCATTTTTGCATCACAACATCTTTGCAGGTAATTACTGTACAATTGAAATAAAATATCTGTTGTCATGTACTGTCTTTTAATATTCGTGGATATCAGAATCTACAAACCCACAAAAAAACCCCAGTGTAACTAAGTACTCAAATTCAATAATTAAAAAAAAAAATGAAATAAATAAATTCAGAAGTCAGACAGTCTAAGATGGCTTTCACTATACAGTTAAATAAAAATCTCAAGTTCCTCTCTGCAAAATCAATCTGAAGTTATATGGGCTTGTAAAAATATTGAATTATTAAAATAAATAACCTGAAAAATTATTTTCTAAAGCAAGTAATTTTCTATATCTTAAAGCAGAGTATTTAATTTGGGAACAATGATATAAAAAACTTCTAAAAGATAGATAGATCTGGATTCTATTTCAGTCTGGGACTGAGAGTCCTTCTGTGATGTGAGGAGAATAGAGGAGAATAAATAAATCATGTGGTCTCCCTTAACAACTGTAGCTTACTGCATTGGTCTCATACTTTTTCAACAGTGATGGATATAGGATATGTTAAATAAAAAAAAAAAAAAAAAAGGGGGTGGTAAGGGTACCTCGACTGCTCCTACTGCTCCTGCCTTAAACAGAGAAGAATTTTTCCTTTCTGTGAAGGAAAGTGTTACCTTGTTGAAAGAACTTTGTCTGACTCCTGGAAGTCTTTGAAGTGTGATGGTGGAAGAGGAACAAAGTGGAACAAGTACTATGATAGAGTGAAGGACTTTTTTAAAAAAAAGAAAAAAGGAGAGAGGAAAAAAATCAGCAGCCAGTTAGGGGAAGAAGAGTGGAGAAGAAAAGCTGATAGAAAAATAGTCTGTGTATGTATAATTGCAAGTAGAATGCAAAGGATCCTATATCCTATATAAAATCTCATTTAAAATTATATACCACTTTAATAAATTTTGTTCTCATTTTTGCTTTGAGTACTTCTAATTTTAGGGCTCATATTTTGATATTTTATTAAGTATGAAGAACATAATTAATGCAATTCTGCCACATGTCACAGCCACTGTGAACGTTATCAGCCTGTTTCCTCCAGAATGGATGTTTAGCCAGAAGGATGTGGCTGTCTGCCTTACAGTGTGCAGATCCCTTCCTTTCTCCACCTGCTCTGACCATGACAGGTGTCACAGTGTTTCTCAGGGTTGTGCTGTTGAATAGTAAACCATGGTAGTACTCTATGCTACATCATATTATAGCACCCTACAAGAATGATCTGTTCAGTAGTCATTCAGAGGTTGGGAATGAAGAACCCAAAACATAAAATGCCTTCCCAATTTGATACACATTTTCCTAAATTTAAACCAAGTTACGGGGAAAGTAGTGGCTAATAGACATTTCTGATTCATGAGGATGTTGGAGTTGAACATGTCTATTGTTGGCTCAGGATGACAATTTTTTCCAACAGACTTATACACCAGGAGCAATCACGGATCAGCAGTGCTAGATGAGCTGCAGGAGGAAGCTGCAATCAGAGGAAAGGGAAAATTTGGATTAGAGCTGCATTAGCTATAAAAATAATGTTCTTACATGTCTATATAATTTGAAATGCAGGAATGGGTTGGAATGAACCATACATACATCTCCATTCACAAATACATCCAGATGTGATGACAACTTCCAGAGAATAAGAAACTATCTGTAAAAGTCATTATTGTGAATTTCAAAGTGCTTTCTTAAAAAGTTATGATATTAAACAGAATTTTTTAGAGTCTCCTGCTTGGTTACTGCAACAGCATCCCTCAAAGTCTTAAACTTCACTTCCCATTCATTACCACTTCAAGGTGGTTTTGTTCTTGTGATGTCTGTTTTGAGTGTTTGTCATGGTTTAAGTCCAAGCAGTAAGCAAGCCCCAAGAAGCTGCTCACTCACTACCCCACTATCAAGATCGGGCTGGGTGAATTGGAGGGGTAAAAGCTGGAAAAATGAAAAAGCTGGGTTGAGTCAAAGACAATTTAATAGCAAAAGCAAAAGCAGCACACACAAACAAAGGAGAACAAGGAATTAATTCACTTCTTCCTATGGACAGGAAGGTGGTCAGCCATCTCTGGGAGAACAGGGCCCCATCACATGTAATGGTGAGTTGGGAAGACAAACACCATCACTCCAGACATCCCCCTCTTCCTCTTTCCCACCACCTTATATGCTGAGCATGATGCCACATGGTCTGGAATACCCCTTTGGTCAGTTGAGGCCACCTCTCCTGGCTGTGACAGGCTGCTCCTCCAACCTCCTATGTACCTCCAGCTTCCCCCCAGCATGGCCATACAAGAAGCAGAAAAGGGCTCGTCTCTGGGTAAAACATGCTCAGCAATAACTAATTCAATTTTGTGTTCTACACAAATCCAAAACACAGCCCCACACTAGCTGCTGAAGAAAGTAAACCCCACCTCAGCCCAAACCAGCACACTAATTCATTATTTTTAATTGCTCCTGCAAGACTGTATTATTACATATGCTTATAAGAAACCTTGTTTTCAGAGTATGAAGAAATAAAGGAAGTATGAACTATTTGTTGCCAGGTAAGTGCAGGAGCAGTGGTTTATATATTCTGTATACAGGCCGGCTCAAGATAGGTCTGTAATATATAAATGACTGCAGTACTTTTAAAGTCTGTAGAAGGAAGAAAATTAAAAGCTTCCTCCTGAAGAAGGATAAAATGAATTCTGAATATGGTCTCACAAATATTCTGTTTCCAGAAAGCTGCCTGTGTCTCCAGAAAGGGTATTCTGTTCAGAGAGCAATCCTTTGAAAGAAGATATTGATTTCACAATCTTGTGCAGTATCCCAACTACTTTTGCTGCATGAACCAGATAGCAAAATCTCTTGAGTTCTATGGCAGACATAAAAGTGGTGTCTCTACATGGAATAAATATATTGCTGCACATTATTTATTTCCTTGTATTAAACCTTTTTCTGGCTTTAAAAGAGTTTTCAAGGTATTTGATACATGAGGTCTTAATTTCCCTTCACCTAAAGTAGGAGTACTAGCAGTGGAGTATCCAGCAGTCTGTATAAATCAGGCAGCTGCAGGAAGTTGCTGTGCTGCCTGTTACTATGAGACCCTGTCATTACTGTTAATGGAAAAATTTCTAGACCAGGAACTTGTTTGGTGTTGTGATGTTGTTTTGTTTTTGGTGTGAGGAATTGTTTTGTAGATGTGAATGATGTGACTGAACTTTGTGAATATTGTGTGATGAATGTGGATTTTTCTGACAAATTTTAAATATGTGATTCACAGAAGCAAGGTGTGGAATAGTGTTTGCACCTCAAGGTGTTGGTAGCAGGGAGCTAGAGGAGTGGCTTCTGAAAGAAGCTATATGATCCAGGGGAAAGAAGCTATATGATCCAGGGGAAAGAAGCTATATGATCCAGGGGAAAGAAGCTGTCTGAAAGAAACTGCCAGAAGGTTCCCTTACATTTGACAGAGCCAGTGCCAGCCGTCTCCAAGGCAGACCCACTGCTGGCCAAGGCAGAGTCCAATGGCAACTTTGGGTGTAACAGTCAAAAAGAGGGTGGGGATAGGAGGTAAATGGTGTATGGACAACTTCAGCCAGAGAGATGAGTGAGAATGTGTGAGAGAAACAACTCTGCTGGCACCAAGGGGAGTAAAGGGGGAGGAGGAGGAGGAGGAGGAGGAGGAGGAGGAGCTCCAGGCACCATGGTGAGGCAGGTTGTGTCTCTGCACCTCATGGAGCCCCATGAGGAAGCAGAGATCCACCTGCAGCCTGTGGAGAACCCCATGTCAGACTGGGTGGCTCTGTCCAAAGGAAGATGTAACTGTGAGAAGCCCAAGCTGGATCAGGTCCCTTGTAGGGCCGTGTGGCCCCATGGAGAGAGGAGCCCATGCTGGAGCATGTTTGCTGGCAGGACTTGTGACCCTGTGGGAAACCCACTGATGGAACTGCTCCTGAAGGACTGCATCTTGTGGAAGGGAGGACCCATGCTGGAGCAGTTTGTGAAGAATTGAAGCCTGTGGGTAGGACTCCTGTTGGAGAAGTTTGTGAAGGAGTCCTTCTTCTGAGGAGAAAGCAGTGACAATGTGTGTTGAACTGACAACAACATTCCCCATCTGCCTGCACTGCTGTTGAGAAAGAGGTAGAGGATTTAGAAATTTGAGCCTGGAAAGAAGGGAGGGGTGGGGGAGAATGTTTTTTAAGATGTGTTTTTCGTTCTCATTAGCTTTGTCTGATTTCATTTGCACTAAAATTTCCCCACACTGAAACTGTTTTACCTGTGACAATAATTTGCAAGTGATCGTTTCTGTTCTTATCCCGTGAACCTTTCCTAATATTTCCTCTCCCTCTGTCCAGCAGAGGAGGGGACTGAGAGGATGGTTTTTTGGGCACTTGTTGTCCAGTCAGGGTCAACCCACCAGAACCCTGCTCCTTCATACTATATGATCCAGGGGAAAGGATATCTCAGTATCAATCAATCATTGGCAATCACCTCAACTGAAAATGTCTCTAGGGGATAGTATGTGGCATAGACATGTTTTATTTACATTTACACAATTATTAACTTTTATTTTATGTTCAAAAATATAACTTTTGCTTTTCAGTAGATTTGGGAAATTTCCAAAAATATAATAAAGACCAAATTATTTTCAAACTTAATACATTAGGTGACCATGCAGATATCTCATTATCTAGAACAGTCAGATATTTCATTAGGTTTTTGTGTTTAATTTTAAGCTATTTTTATTTACTAATGCTAAAATATGTAATTGTGGAGGTGAAACACAGTGGACTAATTATTATTATTGTTATTATTGTTTTTTGTTATATTTTCATGTGTATCATGGTAAAGTCAGTTATATATTACCTACTATGAAGGCAAACTATTTTATATGCAGATTTAAGGTAATGGGCATTCAACTTTAAAAAAATGGTTCTGATACCCTGTAGCTTCTCAATAATAGTATGCTCTTACAATACAACAGAAAAGGATGGATTATAGGTTTTTCAATTTGCATCAAGCATATTAATTGCAGAGTAGGATTTCCACATAAAATATCAATGTACTGGAACAAACTGTTAATGTACCAGAATATGAACACTTACATTCATTTCTTGAGATTTAAAAGCAATCTTCTTTTTCATATATCTGAAAAGTATTTTTTTTAAAAGTCTGCTAATGAGAACATCGTAACCAATGTTTTCTGAAAACCTTAATTAGCTTAAGTGTTAATAGTGATTTCCTAGTCATTGTACTGGCAAACAGTACAACAAGCTATTAAGGAAAGAAAATAATTTACAGGGTATGGAAAAACTTTAATGCAGTTTTTAAGAAATGTGTCATGGAAGATCAACTTTATGTTGGATTAGAAGAGAAGCATTGAATTCAAGTTTACTTGTTTGGGGTTGTTTTTTGTTGCTCTGGATTTTGTGTGTTTTGGTTGGTTGTTTTTTTTTCCCCCTTGGAGAAGATATTCCTAGACTAATAAAAATGTACTTGGAAATTAAGTTCTGCTGGGAATTTGCAAAGAGTTTTTAATGATACAGAATAGCAAATGTATAGTTTATGTATCATCTAATTTGTTTGAATTGCACACAAAGAATCCAAGAAAATTGTTTTCATAGGTAATAATAGTACTAAAATTTTTGTTGTATAAAAGGAAAACAATTCTTTAAGAGCAGGTAAGTAAAGAGTCATGATTCTTAACAGTACAAAAGGCAGTACAAAAGGGGTTGTTTACAACCATTATCTTGTTATTAATACACCTGGGCAAGTACATATCTTCTCAGTCACTTTCAAATACTAGACTATAGCTGCTTAAAAAGATGCAAATTAATTCCTTCTTTGTTTATGCAGTTTTGTTTTATGACTGCTCTGTTTCACACTACTAATCTTTAATGGGCCTTCAATTTCTTTTTCCTTAAAACAGCAAATGAATGCAGGTCCTTCCTTTTAAATCCAGACAGAAAGAGAAAAAATATTTAAGTTTTCATGCCGCAGCTGCAGGCTGTGAATTATCCCACTAGGGAAGAGTGGAAATACCACCCACATAATCCAACAAGTGGTTTGATTCATTTTGTGTCTGAAGCAATCGTTGTGGTCTTACAAAGCTGAAATGAGTTTCCTTTGCAATCTTCACAGGATAAAAAAATGAAAATATCTTCCTTACAGGCTCAAAGCAAGATCCCACTTTTTAATTTATTTTTACTCCTATTTATCATTTTTTATTTTTCTTAGTTCCTCACTACTTTGCAACTGCCTTACTTTACATATAATGGAATTGAATATGAGACAGGATATAAAGAAGAGCCAAGCAATCTCTTCCCAGGCCTATCAATCCCAGCTGAACTTGTGACAAGTGCTTTGGTTAGTGTCTGAGAAGCAGATATAAGGGACTTTGCAGAGCTTGTTTTTAAGGATCCTATTTGTTCCAGGACAGTTAGAAAACCTTCCTGTCTCACAGACATGAGGAGTTAGTTGCCATCTGTTTAACATCCCAGAAGAAGCAACTGCCTAGGGTTCTCTCTAAATATGCAGGACTCCACTCAGTATGCATAGACACTATGTAGCTTCCTACAGATCATCAATAGTGAATAATGAAGAGAGAGAGATTAAGTTCTGCCTTTTAGGTTCTTTACTCAAGGCTGTAGGGAGGTTTTTTCCTCTTGGGATCCTAATGCTTGAATTTTAGCTCGGAGAACTTTAAAGTGCTCTGGATATATGTGTGTGTGTATACATATATACATATATATATATATATATTTTTTTTTTTTAATGAGCTGGATAAAAGATTTAAAAGTTCAGCTACTGACAGATGAAATGATGACTGCAGTAAAAGTTAGCTGGTTGCAGTTCTGTCCAGAAACAGTCCTTTAGTCCTTTCTATTGCTTCAAAATATTCATACATTTGCTGTCCATCCCTTCATACAGTGATGTAGTATTTATTAGGACAAGAGGACAGAAGGAAGGACAGAAGGCAAAGGGGGGAAGGGGGGAAAGAAAGAAAGAAAGAAAGAAAGAAAGAAAGAAAGAAAGAAAGAAAGAAAGAAAGAAAGAAAGAAAAAGAAAGAAAGAAAGAGAGAAAGCAAGCTGGTTGGTTTGAATTCTTGCTTGATGACAGTGGAATTAAATAGATGTTTTTATCAGATGGACTAGCTGATTTTTGTAGGTCCCCTCCAACCTGGACTATTTTATTCCATCTCTCCAGTGGATATCGTGGACATGAGATTAGTGCTTCTGATGTACATGAAGTAGAAATTGCTGTTGAATGTTTAAGGTGTGTGAGCAGGTTCACTTTGAAAACACTTTCCAGATCAAAACTCTCAGCTGAGTTGGATCCCTGCATGAATGATTTCAGGATACTGACCAAGCTTTGGGCTGGGTGGTGTAGTAATCTTCTCAGTTCTGTCAAGAACTTGTAAGGATGTGGAAAAGCTCATCTCTTAATCTGATTTCAGAAGTCTTCATCATAAAAGGCTTATACATTTCAGATGCAAGTAAAGATTTGAACTAAAGAATTTAATTTAATTGTAATTTCATTTTACTTTTAAATAGTAAAAAAAATCTAATATTTCAATAATTTATTACTGTAATTTTTCTCTACATTGAAACAGATTTAAATTCAAGTTATATTAAATACCTTTCTACATTTTTCATCACATCTCTATGTGCTTAAATTCATGTGTGTTTCAGATCTAAAACCCGGATAAATGCTTATTCTATTGACAGCAGAAATATGGCTCAGAATTCAGTGAACTCACACAAATTTTGCTGAGACCAGTGAAGTTCTAAAGAGATATGGGCAGTATTGAATAGCTTTAGACATATGTAATGAACTTGTAGTCATTGTTTTAAGATTCTATCAAAAAAGATAAAAATGAAAAAAATACATGTCAGCTTACCACTTTTTAGTTTACTCATAAATCATAGCCTTAGCTGTATTTTGTTATGTATATTTAGGAGCTGTAATCTCTGGAAAGCTTGCCAGGCCTTGCCTGTGAACTCACACTAATAGGCATCCTAAACAGAAAAGAAACCTGAATACAGGGGAAATAACTGTTCTGAGAGCTCTGGCATGGTCCTCGTTGCCAGGGAAACCTCTTCTTTGTCTCTACGTGTTCAGAATGGCTGCCTCATTAGACACTGAACCTGATCATCACACTGCACTACCAGGAAAAAAAAAATAAGGAAGAGGAGATGCTAAGAGTTCCACAAATCTTTAAGAAAATGCCAAGAATAGGGGTAATCTTAAATAAATCTATGTGTAGCTATTATCATAATTATGTTCTGTAAGGGTAAATCTGTCCAGGCTGCTTCTTTCCACATTTATTTGCAGGTGGAGGTGAGCAATTCCAGATTTTCTTTTACTGAATAAAAAAAGAAAAACGAGAAAAAGGAAAAAGAAAAAAAGAATGTGAACACAAACTGGTGAATTGCATATTTTATCTAAAAAATGTCTTACTTTTAAATATTGAAAAACACCAATTTAATAAGGTCATTCTGCTTATTTAACTGCCTGAGACATTGTTTCAGCATTTCTATAGCAGATTTTATTCATGGAGTCAGAAGCATAAAATTTCAGGGAAAAACCTGTATAGGTGCATTTATTACTCTGATCATAAAGAGGAATGGTGAAAAAATAATAAAACTTGAAAATATATAGTGACAGGAGAGTTACTTTATGTTTACTACTAAGTTTTAATCAAGATACTAAAAACAGCACCACATAAACTTCTGAAGTGCAGAACTGGATGCAGTTTCAAGGCATTACTCATTGGCAATAAAACTATGAACCCAAGGTCCCTCAGGAGCTCAGCTCCTGACCTTGGCTGATGAGAGAAGCCGTTGAAAACAGAGCCAGAGCTTAACCTCCACCCTCTGTGGTTTATAAATATCAACATAGGAAAGGGATTTTAAAGTCATCATCCCAACAAGTCTGTTCTGTCAAAAGAAAAATGAAATCCAAATCACAGGTGAAATAGTTAAGGAATGCATGACTTTACTCTTATTTATGAAGAGAGAAAGCAACCCAGCTAGACCTTTTTTCCCTTATTTTTCCTTGACTGGGCCAGATGTTTAACTAAGTTGTTAGGTTCAAAAACAAGAGAGAGCCTGACCAGGTGGTCTGGGATTAACTGGTAGCTTTCCAAGAGCATAAAGAAATTATATGAACTAGATTTACATGTACCTGGAGCAATTTTCCTTCTTAGTAAGTGATAAGCTATGCTGAATATCTGACGTTGCCTAAGTAACAGTATTCAAATTAATATATTTTCTTTTTTTAAAGAATGCCTTTTATCTAACAAACATTTCAGGGATTTTTTTCCCTCCTCTGGGATAATATTGCTGAAAGAGGACTTGCAGACTGCGGTTAGAAGAAAAGAGGAAAGAAATGGCTGAATGTAATTGCCTGTCCACTACATGGCAAGGACACAGTTCCTCTCCTTGTAAAGTAGTTCTTTTCAGTTCCATGTGAAATGTTTCCAAAATTCAATGAGAGTTGAGTCATTAATGAGAAATAATTTCTCCAATTGGAGACTTGAGGCAGAGAAAGCTATTCTGGAGTGCTCCTGTAACCACCAGAGTTCTTTCCTTCCTTTATTTTAAACAGTTTCACATAGAGAGGAACTAGAAGAAGATATTTAAAGTTAATATACAAGGCAAGAAGGAGTAGCAGGAATGGTACTAGGATATTACTTGAAGTGGGTCTGATGTGCGGGTGTGAATTAAGTGTTCTTTGCACCACTAATTTAATAAATTTTGGTAAATACCGAGAAAGTAAATGGTTCATCTTGGCTTCGCTTTTGAGCAAATACACACAAGGATACCAAGGGTTGAAAAAGAATATTAAAAAACATGGCCCAAATCTTAATGCATCAATGTGTGAGCCTACATGTCTGTGAGAAAAGGTAATTAATGAAAAAACACAGTTATAGCTAGGTAGTAATTATAATCACACTATTTTATTATGATACTGAAGCAGGCTGGAAATTCTAGGAGCTGCATTTCTAAGTCCTATTTATGTTCTGAGCACCAGGTTTTCTTCTTGAATTAGTTTCCATTGACATAGTTCTTGTTCTATTAACAGACCCAAAATGCAAAGTCTTGTGTCTCTTCATTATTGAAGGTGAGTTTAGAAAAAATGCTGAAGAGATTTCATTAACCTAAGGATCTCTCAATGTAGAAAGCAGAAAATATTTGAGAAAAAAATTGTTTACTTTTCAGTCCCAAATACTTTACAGATATATATATATGTATACTTTCATTCGCAAAAGCACAAAAAAAAAAGAGGAAAAAAAGGGAGATGCAAATGCAACTTTTGATCCAGTTTTCTAAAAGTTCTACAAAATATGTACTTAGCAGTGTGTCAATTTTTTTTTCAATATACCAGACTATATAAGGTACCAAATAGTTCATACTCTCTTTTATATACACCATTGTGGGACCTAAGGAAACAGTATTGTCAAAGTTTAATCCCTTAAAATATTACACATCCGGTGTGCATGATGGTGATGGGTGCACATTCACCACCAGCATCAAAGCAGAAACTTCTGAAACTAAAAATATAAGCACTTCTAGCTGGACCATGAAGGAAAAAGGGGACCTGTACAGACTGCAAAAACCCTTTAGAAGTCTCTAGACAATAGTCCTTAAATTATCGCTGAGTCCACAAACTGATGCTTGCACATACAAGTCAGCCTTTCAATAAAAAACACAAAATAAGTAAGCAGAAGGGTTGCACCTTTGAGAGTGACTTAAATCACATACAGATGATATATTATAGATACCAAATATCCTCATAAGATCCTTGTTCCCATGGTGCAGCATGCATCTTGCTCTCTGATCTCAGCATACGTCAAAGCCCACTGTAAGAAAGAAAGCAGCAGATCAGCTTCATCTTTATCCCATTATTTTTCACATTACAGCATGCACCCCTAAGTAACCAACTAGCAACACTAAATGGGAGCAATGATGCAATTCCTAGATCTTGCACAAGGCACATGCAGGAAAAGGAATGAGATTGTTTGTTTAAGGGCTATAAGAAGTGACACAGAAGAAAGACACAGGTCTCTTACCTTAGCTGGTGTTATAAGAACATCGTGAGTACCCATGTTTCTTGTTTGTGTTTCTTTTGTCTCTTGAAAACCCAACTTTAGAGGCATATGCACATCTTCTTGCTAAGGTACCTGAATTAACAGACACAGTGATGGGAATCTAAAAGTTTGTATTTTACTCCAGTGTGAAAATTGCAGTCTGTTGTCTCTCTTCTCTATGTCTCTTTTTTGTGAGTATAAGCAACAAAATTAGTTTCTTAAAGTTGGAAAGGTAAATCAGATATATAAACTAGAAATCTGCCTGCCAAATGCTTCTTATTCTACCAGAGCCCCCAGATAACACCCTCCGGATACATGGAATGCAATTTCACTTTTAAAAGGAAGTATTCTAAGCAGTCAATTTATATTTTTAAACACCATATTGTCACTGCAAAATGAAAATCACTGGTGACTCTAACAAAAATTTGGTACTGGCAGAGCTACAAAAATAATCTTTCTAAGTCTTGGGACATAGTGTTTATGTAGTCTAACAGCTCTTGTCTCAGCATAACATATATTAAAAATCTAGAACACACTTCAAGGATTATTTTCAGGTTTTTTTTTTCCTGGTTCAATGGTTTTGCCTTTGAAATTATCTCTGAAACAATAGTATTGCATGCATACTTGTGCCTGTTATCCCAGGTATACTCAAGAATATTTGAAAGGATTAAAAAAGATACTTGCCCTTCTGGGTTAAATGTTTTTAGCTTTACTTGCATTGACATTGCAGGTTGCAGAAAGCCAAAAATTAAATAATAAAAAAAGAAATGAACCTGTTGGTAGCAACCTACCGTTTTCAGTCTTATTTCCAATCACACCGAGACAGAAAGTAGCCCTGACAATTCTGTGACTGCTCCAGCCCATTGTAAACAGGAGGTGGCAGTTCTAGTCTTTGATCCAATATGCTGCAGTGTTATAAAATGGCAGTAACTATAGCTAGGGAAGACAGTTCCACAATATGCAAGCTAAATAGCTTTTCCAAGGCTAGCCGGAGCTGCTTCCCCTTTATTCCCTTTTTGTAGAAAGCTAAAATGTGTCACACAGAGAGAGAAAAAAAAGAATAAAATAGAGCAGCCTTCTGACAGCTCAGAATTGGTACTGTGATAGAGACTCTAGAGCTAACTACACTGCATCCAAGGCTTTTTATTTTTCTTTTTCTTTTTTTTCTTTTTGTTTTGAGTGTGCAAACATGTAAAGATAGTCTTTATAGGGCTTTTGTGGAAAAAAAATCCTCTCTATTCATCTTGCGCTCTGTCTCATGAATTAGTTTCAAAATAATTTTTATCTTGGAAAATACTTTTATTCTAAAATACTAAAATTCCACTCAAAAGTAGATCAATAATACCCCTCCCCCAACATATGACAGGTGAAATCTAGCAGGAATGGCTCTAAATTCCAGTTCAGCCTATTCAACAGGCCACTTTTTTTAAATTTCTGATGCCTTTCTGAAATACTGCTGAATTGCTGAGAAGACATTGCTTTATCATTAAAGCAACTTCAGGATGAAACCTCCTCTGTTGGCTCTATGGAAAGGAGAGCTTTAACCTGCATGTTATAAAGCCCTATGACAGTAAAGACCAAGGGCAAAGTAGAGCCATTGCAAAGTCTTTCACCATAGAAAGAAAATAGCAGAGCAAGGGAGATAAAAGGGTGTGAAGGATGCAGTCTGACATCTAAGAGAAACTATATGAGCAAGCATTGTACTTATTGCCTTTTAACCCAGCTCAGTGTCTGATCATGACAAATACCAGGAATCACAGCAGAAATATATTACACAGCCATATTGAGAATTTTATAGAATGCCTGGAAGCTAGGTGGAGGTGAGAACTACTGAAAGCACCTGACATTCAGAATCATGCAGAGTAGCACATATGTGCAAGGGGCCAGTTTTTGGGAAGTTGTTTAATGTAATTATAAAACAACATGTTTTCTTAGGAAGAATCGTGGGATGCTTCATTTTGATCAAATAATTTTTGTCTTTGTGCTATTCCACCTACATCATTTCTGTAAGTAACTTCTCTGAATAGAACAACTTCTGTATACTGTGGTGCGTGAAACTAGGACATAATGTCATGGCCATAGATAACAAAATATCCTACTGTTCCCATCATGTTGTCCAGTGGGAACTCCTGTAGTCAGAGATTCAGCAGTGTACATTAATCTTCACAGTGTTGTACAAGACATCACAAACTCAATCCCCTTGCATCCTCACAATGGAGTATGTTCCAGTGTAGAAAGATAAGACGTGAGTCTGATGCTGTTAATCAGACAGACACATACTCTGACATGTTTCACAACAGGAAGAGAATACAGATCATGACTTGTAGCTATGGAAAACAATAAGAGTGTTAAGGGCAGTACTGAACCAAGGAAGAAATCTGGTTATAATTGTAAAAGTGTTGTAGAGGCAGGAAAGCAGTACAGTAGTACATATCATTCTGCCAGGATCCTTCTGAGAGATTTAGGAAGCATTTAAGGGATTTACACACAATGAAATTCACTTTAATTACTGTGTATCAGCTGAGCAATGGTAGCAGTCTCCAAGAGTGCCATATGGCAAAATTCAGGTCTGCAACACTGCTTACCTTCTTTACATTCCAACTTAGCTCTGTTTAATGACATCACATTTACTGAGCAGTAGAGGAGCACAGTTGAAGAGGTCAGTGGTTCTTTTGATGTATAGTACCATAGGCTGTGTTGAACTACATTTCATTGGAGTATTTCCTTAAAAAAGTATTAAGGCAGGGTAAAATCAGCACTGCATAACCTAATTAGAGGGGACATCCATCAAACCAAACTTCTCACACAGAAGATCTCATGGTAAGAACTACGAGGCTGTGCGAAGACTCACAGATGTTCTGGGTATAAAACGAAAAAAAATAGAGTATGACACAGGTTCTTAAATCTCTGTTCTAAGCAGAGGTATGTGCTTTCCTGTCTGCTACAAAGATCAATCTATTTAAGGTTTTAATTTTATTACATTAAGACATTTTTGTAATCTCCTTTATCCATGAAAAATAAGATCAACCCCCAGCTGCACCACTCACAAGGAGCAGTGTTACTTGTTCATATGAAAGAGATTTAGAGCCAGAACTTGAATTTAATTTCCCTATGTATATGCAAAACCCACATATGCTGGAGCAATTTGAGAGTTTTTTCCCAGTGATTCCACTGAAAATTGTATCACTTTTGCATATTTATCTCAAATTTCCTGGGACTAGAATCTCCATGAATCTCTGTGTTGCATATCCCTGACAAATGCTTGAAGAGCAACCGACAGAGTTAGTCTTTTTTTCTCCCCTTTCTCCCACACTAATATTCTTGCATAGAATAAGCAGAGCTCTATCTCTGAAAATCCTTCATCTTAGATCAGTTAGCACAAGTCTAGTGGTAGTTATGACAGCTGTGTAGACTTGTAGATGTCCCCTGAGAGAGGAAGAAAGATGAAAGCATGGAAACTGAGGCAGACAGAGAGCAATGTGGCAGTTCAGACACTGAAAAGTAATGTGGTATTGATACCTCTCTCAGAAATAAGATTTATAAACCTCTTGTTGAAGTTCAGGTATGTAAACTGTCCTGATAGTTTCAATGAGACTACTGATGAAAAAACTTAAGTGTGTGGTTTGATACCTCCAATAAGAAACAGATTACAACATATGAACTTCACTAGATTTTAAAAATATTTGAAAAAAGCTTAAAAAGAAATACAAAGACTTAAACACACAAACAAATTGCTAGAGCTAAAAAGCCATTCTGTGTCAGTTGAGACACTGTAACTCTTCATAAAAATTCTCTTTCATTGCAGAAGTGAATAAATCAAATTATTGCAATTTTGCAAGAGCAGAAGCCCACACATTGACAGGAGAGGAGATGGGAGGAGAGGAGATGAAATTGAAGAGGAAGAGACATATGCAGAGTGAAGAGAAGAAAGAAACTACCTGCCATTCAGAACCAAATAATTGAGAAAAATGTAAAGTACAAAATCCTGGTTTCTGGAAGCAGAGAGACAGTACTTTTAGACATGTGAAAAATACTAATCTAAACAAAAAAAGTAAAAGTGGGACAGAGTTCAAGGGCCTGAATCCTATACTAAAAGTTGGATAATCTCACAGTAAACAGCACATTTTTTCTGACTTTTTACCGACTCAGATTTGTAAAATGCTTTTGTATTACTAAAATAATTTTACCTGAGATTTTATTCATCTCCACATTAGATATGAAAATTTCTGTCTTAATTTACTCACTAGATTTCTACTAGAATTCTATACACAATGAGCAGATTTGTCTAATAAGTTACAAGAGACATTTTCTTCTGCAAAAACATTGAAATGTCTCTTTTTTTCTTTTAATTTTCTGCTCTTTTTTTTTCCCTCTAAACCACATAGAGTCACTGAGTCATTGAGGTTGAAAATGACCACTTAAGTCATTGAGTCTAACTGTTAACCTGAGACTGCCATGTTCACCTCTAAATCATGTTTTCAAGTGCCATATCTGCATGCTTTTTCAATACTTTCAGGATGGTTATTACATCACTGCCCTAGGCAGGCTATTCCAATATCTGAACAACCCTTCATTGAAGATATTTTTCCCAAGATCCAGCCTCAATCTCCTCTGGCTCAATGTGAAGGTATTTCTTCTTGTCCTGTCACCAGCAGCCTGGGAGAAGAGACCAACCCCCATTTCTCTACAGCCTCCTTTCAGGTGTAGAGAGCAATGAGGTCTCCCCCGAGCCTCCTTTTCTCCAGGTCAAATAACCTCCGTTCCCTCAGCTGTTCTTCATGACTTGTGCTCCAGACCCTTCCCCAGCTCTGTTGCCCTTCTCTGGACACCCTCCAGCCCCTCAGTGTCTTTCCTGCAGTGAGGGGCCCAGAACTGGACACAGGATTAGAGGTGTGGCCTCACCAGTGCTGAGTACAGGGGGACTGATGCTGGCAGGGGGACAATCACTTCTGTAGCTGTGCTGGCCACACTATTGCTGATGCAGGCCAGGATGACACTGAGCTAATGTGTGTGAGGTGTAGATCCTCCCTCACTGCCTCTCTGATCTTGCCAGTTGCATTCTTCTCACTTTTGTCACCAGTTTCGCTTCATGAGCATGAGACTGCTTCATTACTCACCATAAAGGTATAATCATACTATTCCTGCTCAGTGTCGTTTGTTCTCACTGAAATGCCAAGTTTGTGCCTGTTGCTGAGATATCAAATGTGTTTTATTCTCTGGATGTCACGGCAAAATTTGAAGCTGGCTTTTCTTATTTCTGTCAAGAGGAAGGATCAAAGTCGTGGGTTTGTTTTGCTTTACCATTCAATTCTTCATGCAATTTCTAACTATCCTAATTTGTTTATTTCCTGTGAAGGGCTTGTTATGAATTATTTTGTTAAATATATGAGATTGTTGTCTAATTTAAATTAACCTAAACATTTAACCAAGGCAATTATAAAAATGTACATTTTAAGCACAAGTTATTATTCATATAAATAGTTGGGTTTTCTGTTTAAAAGAAGCTTGTAGATACCAAGTTTGTGATAAAAAAGGAAAACTGATGCCTGCAAGTAACTGCAAATATGCAGGCTGCCATTAGCATGGATGAAGCACTGGGAGCAGTGACTTATTTCCCCTTTAAAATATAATAAGAAAAGAGAAAAAATCTTTTGTAGTATATCTTCATCCATTAATCTCTAGCACCAAAACCTCATAAACATGGTGACAGACACAGAGTAATTATTATATTTCAAAAAAGGTTAATCAAAAAATAGATAAAAGGTAAAAGTACAGTCAATAAATAATCTTATAAGACTAAACATTGCACTCATCCTTTTCAAGTCACTCATTAGTCATCAACAGTGCCCTCAGTGACATTTTTAATGCATTATTTCAAAGTTCTTTCTTTATTATTGAGAGGGGAACTTTTTTTGACTTATAAAGCTCCATGTATAGTCGAGGTCTGGTTCACCATAAATGAGCAATTTCCCAGCAGACAAGAAACTACTCTGACAGGAACATTAATAATACCTTTGAACATCTACTGCCCCATTTCATTTTTTTTTTTTTTTGAGGAGACTTGCAGTTTTATAGGGAAATGCTGAAGAAAAAAAAAGGAGAAGGAAAGAAGAGGCAGGAAAGGTTATTTTGTGGCTAAAACTGGTTGAGTTATTATTGTTTAACATTCCATCTTTTGAATTACTGCTTAAAATTACAATCCTGCACCCATTGTCTCAGTTTCAGTCGAAGGAGATGTGTCTTTGCATAACAGGCCATTTTTTAAGGGTAACATTTCTAAAGATGGTTAAAGGACTTAGGTAGCACTTTGAACCTGAAAGATATTAGATGCTTTTCAGGGATTGTCTAAAATCCCTGGAAATAGCTTAGATAGCCAGCTAATTTTTTGAGTTTCCTTCCTCTGTTCTTGATATCCAACAAACATTAAGAAGTTTAATATAAACATCTAATTTTAAAGGTTTTTCCCTTATGAAAGTAGTGTTCAATGTGTTCCTGTTCTTCTGCATTGAAACCATTCACATTGAATTTATACAGCTATTGAATGAGAAGAGATGAAGAGTTGTATTCTTCTTTACAATCTAAGAATTTAAAAATCTTAATTTTCACAAACTTTTAAATTACTTAAGTCATAGAGCCTTATTTTCAAAATGTCCCCATCTATGAATAGTTTGTTCTATTTAAAGTTACCATTTGGCTGTAATATTATTCATAGAATGTATTTGATCTATTCATACTTTATCTATTCACACAGGAGATCTGCTTTTCAGGTGTTTGATGGCAGTCCTACAAGGACTCTAATGACAAATATCCAAATGTTAATGATTAATAAATCAGTTATGCAGTTTCAGAAAAATAATCTGCTCAGTGTATTAAATAAATTGAAGAAACTTTAAAATTGGGAATATAGAAGAGGCCAATACTTGTAAATAATTTGTTAAATGCAAAATTAATTTTCTAACTACTGTAAAAAATAAATAAAGATGAAATACAGGGTATTCATACAAAATAAGAATGTTCAAGGGCATTAAATAACTAATAGGAATGTAAAAGAACTGCAATTTTTTTTCTGAAAGGAAAAAATGGAAACCAGGTATGTATAGGAAATAATGAATGATCAAATAAGCATATATGAAAAAATAAAACAAAGAAATTTCCTGTCCTGGTTTTGTCATATAAGAGCAAAAATATAATTAAATGATAGAAGGCTTGAAGTAAATAAAAGAATATAGTTCCTTATGAAAATATTAAGTCACCAAGCAAAGAAACTGAAAATTGTAAAATGAAGACTGGGCATGTGATTCCTAATGTAGATCAGTGGGGCGCCTTTTAACCCGAATGGTCTGGATGAAAGAGAGAGCCCAACCTCTCCTGGCCTAGAACTAGAAACATGAGAGAGAGCTCAGGCAACACAGCAGAGCAATGCAGCACTCCTCGCTGGGTGATGGGTGGGTAAAGCATTGAGAAGGACAACTCTGTAAAGGAAGGTTCTGTCTCACATGACACTTGATTTTGCCATCTGTTTAAGGGGAGGCTAGTCAAACTCAGATCAAGACACTTATTGTGTTCTATTTCCCTTAATAAACTGTATAAACTTTTGTTGTGCAACAACTTTTGAGACTGAGGCTGAGTGGAAAAAGAAGCTATACATATGGGAGGAGAAACACTGGTACACAAGACATTATACTGGTGGCAGTATTTGGGAAATATTCTTATGACCTATATTTCTAATTACCAGAAGCTCAGAAATTTTTGTTTCTTGCAGAATTATATGTGTGAGAAGACAGTTTTGTATCTATCAACCATTTCTCTCTCTCTAGATGTTGATCTGAAAACTGATGTTTGCAGAGTAATAAGTGTCATATTTAGACATTATTTTTCTGCTATTACGCAGATTCACTCAGTACAATAAAACTTTAGGAAATGAAACAAAAATAATTTTCAAAGTCTCCAACCATAACATGCATACATGCTTGCTTTGTAAAGATATTGAGAGCATCTAAAATCTTAAGTTCCAATGTGAGTCTTCTGTACAAGGTGACATTGTTTGAGAACTTTTTAAGACACCTGCTCTCTGAAGTTTCATAAACGCAGTTCAGAGAGACAATAAAAGCATTGGATTTAGAGCAACTCTAAATGGGCCTGACTGGATTCCTGCAGCACTAAAACCTATTTAGCTGTCAGCTCAGCCATGATAACCATCAATGTATTTCTGCTGAGTCCATGCCAATTGTGAAGTGGGTCTCTTTCTCTGAAATTTAGGGACACTACCACAGATAATTAATCCATTATTTTGAACTGACTTCACAACATTTTAATTAAGATTGCAGATCAGCCTCAGGGCTGAGTATTATTATGGCGTAGATGATAATTTAGAATGACCTGGACATGCTAGATTAGACGCTTAGAAACAGTTCCTGACTTCCTGGCATCATGTATGCAGCAATAGCTTTCTGTATATATGTGAGTAAAAAACAGTCTTTGGAGAGAGGTTTTGAACACCAGAGATCTTTAAACATAACTTTCAGTAACTATAGAATGGACCAACAATTTAGGGAAACACAAAAGGTGCAGGATTATAAAAATTGTGATGGCTAGCCACAGTGCCCAGTTAAGAGAACAGCATTTAATCTTATTCTAAAGTTAAAACTGTCAATTTTTGAACCACATAAAAATATTTAAACATATTCATATTAAAATCAGTTTGAAACATTTGAAAATGGAAAACACTTGCACTCCAAATGAAAATTATAACTGTTATTAAGGAAGTTTTTATAACAGAATGAAATCAGAGTATCAGTTCCCTGTGTATACCAGCTCCAGTCCCTGTGTATACCAGAAAGCCTGAACAGCAAGTGCCCTTTCTCCACCAGATGATTGAAAATAGCAGGTGATGAGACTCGGGTTTACCACTTGTTCTGCTGTATTCATTTGTTTCTGAAGCTTGATTACTTGCGTACAGCAAATAAACAATTCCCATGAGCTATTTTCTCATTTTGAGAACAGAGACAAATAATATCAGGTGCTGCAAGGAAGAAAGGGTGACTAAGACTGGGAGCTGTGAAGGTTGAACATTTCTTGCAGCCCTCTAGGGTCAGTTCCCCTCTGAAGATACTTACCCCTAAGCGTTCTGAATCTGTTGCTTTAGTAGATTTATTTGCTGTAAAGAAGACTGTGGAAGAAAAGGATGTTTATTCTATTCTGTCTCCCATTTCATCAACCAAGTTAGAAGTCAAGTTTCAGTTACAGAAACATTATTAGTGGTGATACCTGATTAAAAATCCAAGCCAAATAAAATCACACCAGACCAAACCAAACCTTGCCTTCTTCACTCGTAGGCCACAAGTTGGGTGGAACTGGCAGCTAGAATAAACTGTCCTTCCACTTGTACACAAAGCAGATACTACCTGCAAATCACTGAGATTATAAAAGCTGCACCCCCCAACACACTTTAGAAAGTGGCACTCCAGAGAAGAGTAAAACTTTCAGCAAGAATTGTTTGTGTTCTGAGTGAAATTTTTTCTACAAACAAACCTTAACTTTTTTCCTCCTGTATTTTTCCCACTGCTTTCATACAAGAAGTAGTGAATCAGCACATTTGTGCCATTCATTAAATATTAAAACCAATACAAACATTGCCAATTTTCCAGAAAAGAAACCTTGTTTTATATAGTGCTGGAAAATTAGAAAGTTTTTATTACTTAATCACATGTTAGAGAATGTAAATGATGAAGGAATGACTATATGAAAGATTATGCAACATTTTAAAATACAGTTATTTAAGAAAAATAAGGTTAGAAGTGTTTTGTTTATGCTATTGTTTACAAAATAATTGCAAATTTGAACATCCAAAAGATATTAAAGTAACTTGAAGTATTTTGAGTTTTTACCTGTACATATTTGAGTTTTTACCAGTTTTGGTGGCTGTTTGAAAGCCCATATGCACATGAGACTGGTCATGTATCTGTGTACTTGTAATTCTAAAAATTACTTTGTAGACTATTAAGCATCTGCCCTTAATTTCATAGAGATCACACTCCAAGGACGTGCAGAAATAATCTGTGTATAAAGCTTTGATCCTCTTCTTGATCAGGCTTGCTTTACTATTGATTCCTTATTATAATTTATTTAACATAAAAGCTGTTACATAAGGTGGTTAAAGTTGCTTAATGAGCTAACCGATTAGGGAGAAATGAATTTGAGATCACTTTGAACCCAAAGAACCAAAATTTATGAGGTTTGGGGTCCTGGAGGAAAAGAGTAGAGCACAGTCCTTTAATTAATAGGATATTTGGGTAGAAAAGATATTAACTACTGAACAACTTTGATTTTTTCATGGAACTGGAACGTGAAATGAGCTCATTCTCTGCCTTTACTTACGCCCTTGACACTGAGCAGAATTTGCCCTGGGGCAGACTGAAAGCCCCTCATCCTAACACAGACTAAATTTCAATTGTTCGTTATTTTTAGTAAATCAGAATAGAACTACTTTATCAAATAAAGTTATAGAGGAGGGGACAGAACAGAAAAACTGTGATTTAAAGTATAAAAGGAAAGTTTGCTTATGACAGTCATTATCACATTCATTTCTGTATCCCATTTTTAAACCAATTGTAGCTAATTAAATTTCACAACTTTTTTGCACCTGAATACATTAATGTATGTGATTTTTGATCTCTAACAAAATAAAGGAGGTCACAACTAAAATCTTTGCAATAGAATGGTAGGCAAAGTTAGCAGGGAAAAATGTTTCGAAATAAAATCTTCATAAAACACCTTGTACATTTTTCAGTTGTTATCTCTGTTTGAGTGCCCTAAACCTTGTTATTTCTTTTAATGAAGGTATAATAGGGACTTCAGTAATAATCCTTGCACTGTTTTCCCCTACTGCTGGGTTAAAACCAGTCACAGTCACTGTCTCTGGCATCTTGACTTGTACTGTGTGCAGTTGTATAACAGCTCAGTATTCAGTCAATGAAGACAAATTCAGGATGAAAAATAACTTAAAAGGGAAGTATTCCTAATACTCAGTATACTGATATTTGGCAAAATTGTGGCAATCCTTTATGTACATTTGCAAAACACCAAATTAATCAGAGGGGATATGGATGCTACACTGTTGCTATGGCAGAAAACCAGTAGAAAGTAGCCCTTGTTTAGCTTTATGTGCCATTATCATAAATAGGACATGATGTAGAGAATTGAAGAAAAACAGAAATAAAAGCTAGCTTGAAAACTAACTATGTTTAAATATTTTCTTCCCTCAGGAAGATTTTTCTTCACTGGTAATTTATGAGACAAGTATAATTAGGTTAACTTTTTTATTTTTCATGACTCTTCTCACAAGAATATGGATGATTCACATTTGAAAAAGAATCTTTATTTCTGATATTTGCTTTGAAATATTTTTTCAATCTTAAAAAATAGTTTGACTGATACAGACTATCTGTAGGAATTACAGTGGAGTTATACTTCTGACTATCTGGGATTTTAAAAAAATTGTCACTTAAGAGACTGCAGACCATAACCCCTATATGTCTGTTAACCACCTAAAATCTATCTGGAAAAAACCTTCGAATTTCAGGTTAGAAAATATGTCTTTAAGACAGTATGCTTCAGTATGGTCAGCTGTTTGAACTCTGCACCTTGATAAAAAATAATGTAGTTCTCTACTGAGGCATCACAAAACATAAATTCTTAACTATGTTCTATGACATCCAAATGAGGGATTTTAATTCTTAATGATATCCTTTTTTTTTCCTCTCCAGGAAATAAGAGTAATTTCAGCTTTGATCCAGCCTCCTGAATTCATCCTCCTAAGGTATCAATTCAAACTACTAAACTGAAATTCAGTTCACATTGCAGACAAAATCAAAAAGTGCCTCATCCCCTAAAAACTGGTCCACATAAAATTATGAAAAATTTATTGAAAATTTATGGAAACGTTCTAGCCCAGTCCCCACAAGGTGTCTGCTTGACGTTGCAGCTGTCTGCATGCAAAAGCAAAGCCCAGTTTGGACAAAATTTTTCTCAAGAATTTTGTCACATTCTGGATTTATAGTGGATTTATGCAGGGCTCTTAATAGAGACAAGAATGAGAGAAAATTTTTGGAGAGAGACAAGAAAATGTTAATGTAAGGGAAGATGTTGGGAGAGGATGTAATGTTGACAAAGGTCTCCCTGTATTTTGTATGCCAATCAGGCACTCTCTCTGCTGTATAGAATCTGTTGATGTATTAGTTCTGTCAGACCTTTTGAACCTGCTAACACTACTCATGGGATTCATCATATCCAAATCTAGCCTTTTCTGTTAGAAGAATATTTCATTCAATCAAGAATTTTCTGATGGCACTGTTAAGGTTAATGAGAACTCCGAGTAAAGTGCTGAAAAAGAGAGCTAAAATAGGATTTTCCCTGTTAAATATAATACTCAATTTTTGTTGAAGTTTTAGTGCTTCAGACAATAATACAAGTTATCCTGCAAATTGTCTTTCATGCACCTCATTAAAAAAAGCTAAAATTTAGCTTTTGGTATCAATAAAAGTGATGATAATCTTGCCAAAGGTTTTGGAGAAGATGAAAGTAATATGTCTAGCACAATGACTTGTATCAGAGAATGTAAACTGCAATAGAATACTGGAAAATATTCAATTCTTAATTGCTTGAATTAGTTTTACTGAGAGGTACCTTTTGCCTAATGCCAATGAAAATAAGATAATGGGAATCACAGGGTTCAGAGGCTAAATCTCTACTCAGTCAGACTAGATTCCCTACTGGATTGCCAAAGTTGAGGGTGGTGTTATGCTGTAATTTGATTGGTCAGCTAAAATGCTATAAAAATAACAACAATGAAAGCAAAAGATTCAGTATTGCTCTTGGTAATGGGAAGAAAAAGCTTTAAGTAGCAGTTTGTTAAAAAAATAAATTATAAATTCAGTGGCCTATATTTTAAATAAATCTGAGAGTAATAGCTTCAGAAACATGAACCTTTCTTCAGATGAAAACTGCTCAAAGTAGCTTTTTGGTTTGTTACTAGTGATACCAATTGCCACAGAGACAATTTTCCTAAAGATGAAATTTAACTTTGAACAATTAACCTATTAAAACCTATATTTAATTTATTAACAAGCATTGCACTTAAAAGCAAAATTCTAATTATGTATATATTAACAAGGAACTTTCTAAGTGATCTTTAAGTACAAAGAATTATTGTGTTGTAAGATACGACTTGCATAATAGACAATTTGCACAGAGCTGAAACATAAGTTATAGTTTTAACAATGATGCTTGGCCTAGATGATGGGTATAATCTTTAGAAGTATAATTTTGATGTCAATAACAAATACAGTTTAAAAAATCCTGCTTTATATTACATTGCATTTTATTGAATAGAAGTATTTGAAGAGGAAATACACATCTAGCATGTGTTAGGAATCATTTGATACAGACACAGAGGAACCTGAAAACAATTTTAAATAATTTTCATATCTGTTCATGATTGTGAACAAACCTTGAGGAGAAGGACTAGTTAGCATAGCCATTGCTGCAGTCTGAAATAAAGTAGTAAGTGGGTGAAAAGTGGCATTAGAAAGTGTACTAATCTAAAGTATCTGGCTTATCACTGTAACAAATCTGAAGCATTTATTTTTCCTTTCTTTTTCCTGCCTCTGCAGCATGTGTGACTGTAGGAAATGCACCCATAGGAGTACAATCACTCAAAAAATTTAGACAAGCTGGGTGGACAACCAGCACAGCAACCCATTTCAGATTGCAAACAGTGTCTAAGTTGCATTGCTCTGTGTCTCACCGCAGGAGAAATTTGGTTTCTCCAGACTCCCAATTGGATGTATCAACCCTCAGATAAATCTTTTATACATTATTTGTGCACATAATAATGAGTTATCCCCTGCAATGGAACACTGCTGTCTTGATGAACACACATAAATTTTATAGAAAATGTCTCTTGAAATATAAAGCTCACGTCAAGCTGATATTCAAATACTAAAGTTATTCACTAGCAAGTGTGTTCTGAAGAAAAGCATAACACAACAGGAGACAATAGCAATCAGAAGAAGCAGATACCTAAAAGAAAATTCATATATGTCTGGCATTTTGTAAAAGTAAACAGATTCAAGTTCTTTCTAATAGAGTTGAATTCCTGCTGTGCACATTCTGGCATTTTCAGGATCCCAAAAGCATGAGAATCAGTTGAAATTTCTAAAGGATTTGATAAATGTTTGATTTAATTTATAAGGTGGAATTTTGGCCTTGTGAAAGCTTGTGGAAAAATTCCCTTTGGCTACAAAGGAACTGAGTTTCCAGTAACCAGGATTGTTTCAACACCTGACAGGTCTGTACCAACAGTAAGGGAGAGCAAGTACAGGGAATTTTTAGTACTGTTACCAAAAGTTTTTCCAGTGATGAATTCATTCTGACCCATTTTTTAAAACAGTAACTATTGTGGAAATCACAGGAAGGAGAAAAAAAATGTATTTTTTCCTTCTGATATATTTAAAGAAAGATAAAGGGATAAAGATCTGTGCTTATATTCTGAAAATACTTCTTTTTACTATCAGTGATGTAGCCAAAACAGACTGCAGGACTAGAATGACTGTGGAGAAATTATGAAATATTTTTAATACCCTTTTTGCTGTGGTTTTGTGTTTATGAGCATTTCCTGAATTTTTTGCTTTATTTTCATGATAGGATTTAGCACATTCTATTAACATCAACAGGCAGACTTAATCTAAGGGAAATAATAAATGGCTTGAAAATTAAAGCCATTTATTTAGGAATTACAATTTGGTGTTCTGTATTACAAAACAATCAAGTATGTTTAGCTAATATTTTTAGTAGAACTTTAAAACTCTTTGGCTTAGACAATATACATTTTGATTTTCTTTAACATAGGTATTTTTTATCTAGTTTGACACTAGCAGGGCAAAGTGAATCATTAAAACATTCATCTTGAAAAAATGTTGTGGTTTCTTTCTGGAATATTGATTATGTTTTGCCCATCTTATTTTGGCTTTCTTGACATTTAGGTAAGGTCGTATCCACACTATAGGGTCTAGTGATGAGTATCCCACACTATTGCATGATTTTCAAATAAGGGTAAAGAAGTCAATTTTCACAAAAAGAGTGAAACAAATATTAAATGAATTTTAAGCCAATTTCAGTTAATTAAATGTTTTAGTCTAATTTCTGGAGTCAAGGCATGAGTAATTTTCTTCAGGCATTAAGCGGTTTAAAAATGGGGAGAAGGTGGTATAGGCCAATAGACAGCAGTCAGTAATGAGGTATGAAATGTTAAGTAATTGAGGCTGTTCACTCTTTAAAAGAATGTTCAATTCACTTCTGCAATGTATTTTTCACCTATAGTTGTCTTAACCTTCTAGAGTCATTAGAAACTTATCATTTAATATGTACTGGCACATTTTGGATATTCTGTTTTACTGTATCATTTTGTTTGTGTCATTTTGAAAGGCAGCTACATAAATATTCTTGTCGTTAGACTTCAAGTGAACAGGAACAATTAGTTTCCTACTTCTTAGAAAACTTTCATAATTCTCCAAGATCTTTTTCTTCTGGCTATTTTTGCTGTACTTACACAGTAAAATCATTATTATCGTGAATTTCCTGTTTTATGGTATTTTTGAAGCTGCAAGGTCACAGGAACTTTTGGGGTCCTATAAAAGTTGATATAAAATATAGATATGAAAATATAATTGAATTTCTGATAGGACTTTCATTCCTGATAATTTTCATAATTTTCAGTTAGCTTATTTGGAGGGAAAATATGGATGGAAGTATTCTATTTTAATTGACTTTGGAGGCCTATCATGTGTTTACCTTTATGCACAAGCTAACGTTGCAGTGGACTGAGAATTAGTGCTTAGCATCTTGTAAGAATTTAGTGGCTCATTAAGCAAACAGTTTAAAATTTTCTTCAGTTTTTGATCATGCATCATATAACAAAAGCAAAAAAAAAAAAACATTTAGGAATACTAATCTATCCTGCCAGTAGTTATGAAGAAGCATTTGGGTTAAAGTTGACTAATGCTTGGAAATTCCCCTCTTGATAAAAGAAAGAAAGCACATTATTCAACATCCTTGATCAGAGGTTCTTGCAAGTTTTAGGCACTGTTTCAGGCAGTGTTAAATAAACCAAATCTAATTGTTACAAAAATCAAAGTAATAATCCACAAATATTTTATGACAAACCATTTTTACTTGAGTATAAAATATGCTATTTTCTTTTCCTCTCCTTGTCTAATTCTGTTATAGTTAGTTTAATTTATACAGAAATATTATAAAGCAGATTTCTGTAGCTATGCTAACAAAGATAAATGGAAGCAGGAACTTCAATAAAACTTTGCAAACAATTCCATTATATCTTGTCAAATGCACAAAAAACCTCAGGTGTAAGTTGTTCATTTATATGTCAGTTTTGTTGACATCACTGACTAAAAGTATGGACCCTTACATTCAATCTCTGCACAAAAGAATAAAATGACAAATCAAGCCTGAAGCTTCTTACTGTGTTTTTAACTCTGACATTTTTTTACTACCATACAAAATTTTACTGCAAAAATGAGAACTTCTCAAAAAGCCCAAAAGCAAACTTTCATGTTATTTGAATATTGACAACTTATTCTAACAAAGTAGAAAGCTTGCATAATTGAGTTTCTCCATTTCACACAATCTTCATGCAAGTCGCAGCAGGCAAATAATTTACAAATTGTTTTATTTATATACAAGGTTTTATAGATTGTTTCTACTATATTCAAAGTGTTGCTGTGTTTATGAGTTACAGCTGTTTAAAATCATGACTTTTCTGTTTGTGAGAACTGAGTTCTTTGCTTTCATATCCTTTATGACCAGCGTGCTGAAGTTCATATACACATAGGGCATTCTTATTTAAAAATCCACTAGTCTAACAGGAAGTGGAAGTGATACCATATAATGGGTAGGAGGAAACTTGCAGCCTTGAGTCAGAGATGGCCTGGCAAAACCCTTGCATTCTCTTCACTCCTGGGAAAGAAAGGGCACCTCTTTGCCTCTCATCTTTCTGCTGGGAAATCTGTTTATCATTTTTAGAGAAAGAATCAATTACTTGATGAGGCAAAATTATGTACTTCAGGAAGTTTTTAGGACAGTCAGTGCAAGTTACTAATCTCTCATTTAATCTGCTTTTATATACATCTTTGTCAATTTTATAAAGAACTATAAAACAAGCAAACAAAAAAAAATCAAGGCCATTGCCATAAATTCTAACCAGTATCAATTAGCAATGCCAAAAAATTATATATTGTAATTAGGGAATGAAGCTCAGATGTGGCGGTGAATTAAATCTTAGGTGATCCAAGTAATACATTTGGTAATCAAATCATTACATTAAGACAGGATGCATTCAATTCTTATAAGTCTCACTACAGGAACTGAATTAATTTGTTCAGTTTCCTATCCACAGTAGAAGTAATCTTTTACATTTGCTTTAATATAAAAATCCAAATTCATTAACGATCAGTCCTCGGGTCATAAGGAGGTTCTTTTTTTCCTGAAATGTCACTGTGTACAGGACACCCTTTCTCTCCCCCATTTCTTCTTATTCCTGTTCAGTCTTCATTCTGCATCCATAAGAGGCAACTGATAATACATGTTTTCTTACAGGGGTAAACCTGTTTGTCTGACAGTTCACACAAACATTAAAAGGGAATGCATGGCTATGGTTTACCAGATGAAAATCCTTTAGATTCCCAGTGCCTGGAAATTATTCTCAGTTCCTTCCCAAGGGATGGAAATTATTTCTTATGGGAAGGAAAGCTGAATAAATACAAAATATATATATTAAAGAAAATGCCAGATATAGTATATAAAACTATGAGAAAACCAAAAATGAAGACTAAAATCTTTATACTTTGTGGCATATTCTATTAGAATATGTTGTAGTTCAGGAACAAAGGTGACGCAAAACCAACAAAACTTTTGCTTTAATCCTCTGATAATTAAGGGGATGTGATATTTACTAAGAAACTCTCCTGTTCCTGCCTTAGACCGCAAGAGAATGTGTACCTGTGGCAAATTAAGCAATTTGGTAATGACTCTTGTTTGTCTAACTCCATTCAGGATGAATATAGAAGACAGTTTGGAGATATAAAATATTTCAGTGGAATACAATAAATCCAAAGGGCTTAGTGTAACAAGAATAAAATATGCTTAAATTGGGATCTTTTTGATTTTAGCATATTCATATACTAAGTTAAGCCCTGTTGGTGTGATATAGACTGGAACCCAAGAGAATAACATTCAGGGAATGGGGATGCTGAATTAACTGCAGTGGAAACATTTCTCCCTTACAGGAACTAAATCTAAAATTGGTGTTTACCATGTACGGGTATTTTTTATATTTTAATCTTTTTATGACAATATTTTATTGCTTGTGGGTAACAGCCAATCCATGTCTTATGGTACTTAGTTAATTATGTTAAGAAAAATCAACGTCATTTTCTAGCTGTAATTGGTGTTTCTATTATTTTGTTTTTCTATTTCTTTTATAAACCGTTTGCTGTATTAGCAGTACAATTTTCATTCCAATAAACATTAGAATATCTACATTTCTTTCTTGCAGTAGAATTCTCCTAAATTTAAGACATTGCTTATTCTAAATCATAATATCAGCTAATTAGAAACATTCCATGGCAGAATATGTTTATAATTGACTAAGAATGGTTGTTTCTTTTTAATTTTCTGCAGTTGTCATTATGATAGGGAAGTAGTACTCTTCTAATAAGACAATATAATACCTGCTGGGTTGCACTTCCTGTTTCCTGCATTTATAGAAGAAAACTATGAAAATGGTGCTCCCATATCTTGTTACTCAATCCACATAGTCTGTTCTATTAGCAACTGGGCTTCTAGAAAGTGTAAGTGGTGCCTTTTTTGCAGATGTGTTACACTTTCTTCATGTCATGACCAGATGTAAACTCACCAAGTCTTACAAACCCAACAGCAGGAGGATGCACCACTGTGCTGCCTGTTAGAAATCAATGCTGAGAGAAGGGCTTTGTGACATTAATATTTACAACGTGCTTACATGGTCACAGGGCTCCCAGCAGGGTCTGGGCATGGTCAGCAAGTTCTCCTCTGTCTGCAAAGCACCCATATAGAGACATGAGTTTGCATTTCTCTCTGTGTGACCTCTCACAAAGGCAAGCCAGATATAACATTTTAAATAGAGTTAGATCACATGTTCATAGGATCATATGTTGTGAAAATAAGAAGGCTTAAAGTGCAAGCAGTTTGAAAAATCCCCTTTCTGAAAGCTCTTTAGGGTATCAGACAGAGCAACTATTTGGAACTGGTTCTGAAAATACTAAGAATATTAAGAATAAGACAAAGAGGTCCTGCTTTCTCTTTAAAGAAAATGCTACGGAATTTTAGACACAAATATTTTTAACCCCATGATTTGAATTGGAAATACAAATAATAAATAAATCTGTACTTACTACCAGACACAACTATAAATAAATGTTGCCAAATACTCATGAATATTGGTGATTATAAAACAACCAGATTAATTTCTTTTTTCTTCCCAGAAAGCATGTCTAAATAGAAATAAATTCAAGGAGTGTGTGATCTGCTTGTGGATAAGCCTTGAACAGAAGGAGAGGTTAACATTTTTAGCTAAATTATGCATTGCAAATGGCTCACTCAGTTTTTTATCATTTGCATAAATGGCCCTGGTTCAAAATCTCACTGATTGATTGCAATGGAAACAATTTTAATGACTTAATTTTTTTTCTTTCTTTTTTTTTTTAATCACTATAGGGCTCAAAACTATAAGATGGGGAGAAAACCAGAACAACATCTCCATTTAAAGAGTACTTCCTAATCTTAATTAACATGGCAATCAAACTGTTTTTGTAAATTAAGTTCTATAACTGACCATCTGGAATAAAGAAGTTAGAATTTTACTGAAAGCAGTTTCAAGTTTCAGACGGAAATCCTAACTACTAAGACCAGTATATCAACCTATTAAGCTATTCTTTTTAAGGAGAAGAATTTCTCTGAGTAGCAGTCATTGTATAACTTTGTATTTCAGGAATATTGAAGCAGAAAAAACACATGCTATTAGTTACTTTGCTTCTGTTTAGGAACATGGTAATGAGTTGCTCAGAGGTTTGCAGCAGTGGGTTCTGAGACATGGAAGGAGGAAAGCAAGGGCTATCAATCAATTTTTGTGAATTTTCTGTATTATTTATAAGACTTGCATCTTTCAGCAACATTACTTAATGTATGCTGTTTTCAAACTATTTATAGTATCCTTATTAGTCTGATGAAAAGCAACAACCATTGAATTGCAAAAAAAATCAAACCAAAAAGTGCTAGGTAATGTAAGGTATTTAAAAAAAGTCACTCAACCATTCAGATTTGTATTATTTCTCCTTTAGTTGAAAAACTCAGGAAATGTTATGGCTTGAGCTAAGAAATAAATAAAAAACTTCATCTTTATTTCATTAGCTGACTAAAACACGACTGAAAAAATCAGATTCAGAGCTTCTATGTACTTAAGTCATGAATGGGCTTTTTCTGTTAGTTATTATATTACACTGATACTTTCATAGGGCTGTTGTAAACTGCAGAGCTGTATAGTGCATATAGATAAGTCCTACAGATACTTACTTTTATTTTTTTACTTCTCTGCATCATCCTTACACTGTTTTGTAGTCATCTTCTGGTCAGAATGGATAATTTTGCTGTCAGTGTAGTCACAGTTAAAGAAAATATGAGAGCATTTACAAGGCTCATCAAGATTTATGAACCAATAAGGAGCCTAGACTGAGGGGTTTGAGAAAAATAGACTTAGCATGCTAATCCTATTAAAGAATTTTTAATTCTGGAGTAGTTGCTATTTCTGATGCACACCCTCTGCAGAAACATGGCTTGAAACTTGGGATCTGCAACTTGCAAATTTTTACTTTATTTTAATTTTTACTTTATTTAACTAAATTCATTAGTTTTCCAGTTTTTATCTCTTACTGTGATTTAATTGGTAGACTCCTCATAGATGAATGCCGTTCATATATATTCAAAAAACAAAATCTCTTTGATGTGGTTTTAAATTGCAAAAGATTTTCAATTTTTGCAGTTCACATTTGAGAAATGTGAACTGCAAGGAACATTTGTATATAAGAGCAAAGTTGAACCATTTGCATATGTCTTGCTTCCCAGATTTGGCCCAAAGTCAAGCAAAGCAACTGAAGTTCTGTGAGCAAAACTAAATCCTTGATGTAATTCTCCTACTTGGAAAATAGACTAGGTACCATACTAGAAAAATTATGGCCAGGTATCCCCAAGGAATTCCTGCAGTATAATTGTATCACCTTATTTTAACCTAAAGTGTGATCTAGATAGAATTTAAAATAAACTGTAGGTCTGAGTCAGAATATTGACTATACTAGAAAAACATTTGTTGAACATAAGATTGATTTTTTTTTTTGGTCTCTATCCGCATTTTCAAGTGAGCAAAAGGATATTTCTGCAGGTTAGAAGAACAGTCAAGCTTTAAGAGCCTTGCACTGTGCTTTTGTCCAGAGGCATTTTAGGTAAACTTGAGAAAATACTTGACACATCTATCATTGATCTAAACTCATAAAAAACTAGTGGGTTTCTTCATCTGAGAAGGGTGTGGGGAAGATTATCAAAAAGAATGACTACAATAGTTAATATAAGAGGAATGGGTGTCTTAGAACTAGTGGAGACAGATATAATGAGAAAAACAAAAAGTGGTTAAACTTTAGCTAAATGCATTAAAAAGACATTATGATCACTCACTTAATGCTACCATAACTTAGGTGTTAAGTCGATTGTACTGATTGCAGCTGTGACAGTGTAAGGATACAAATTAGGTAAAGCTTGTAGGAAGATATAGTATCTTTATTCAGATCAATTGGTAAAGCTTGAGAAAAGAGGGAAGCTTTTGGATCCATAAGCTCTTCTGCCATGAGAAAAAGAAGAAACAATCTTCAAAGCTATGTACAAGTTTTAGAATAAATGCTGTGGCTGTTACAAGGTACACTAGTCAGACTGGGAGAAAGAAAATGGTTGATAGCAAAATTCTGTTAAAGGAGATGAGATGAATCTCATGAGATTGAGATGAATTAAAGATGAGATGAATTACTATGATCCATGAAATTATTATCTCTAGAGTTTATGATTTTGAAATCTGATGATGTTGTTTTGTTTTCCATCCCAGTCTTTTAAAGCCTGTTTTGTTTTATTTTGTTTTTTTTTTAGTTTAGTTTTTTATTGAGAACAAACACTGAGAGGTAAAGGTAACAGGATTTTTTTTTTTGAGAAATTTAGGTGAAAGCCTCATCACCGCTAAGAGAAGTTCAGCACATTTTTTACATGATCTTATTCTGGTGTGTGGTGATTTTTTAATTTGGTGCCAGTAATTTACATGTTTATAAGTAATGACACATTTGCGTGTGCTACTCAGTTACAGTCAGCTTTTTTTGGTGCCTAATATTGGAAATTTTGTTTCTGAGGACAAATATAGTTGTGAAGTCAAGAGGATGGTTGAAGACAAGTTTCTAGGAATCTTTCTTCTCCAGGTAGGATCCTTGTTTTATACAACTCTTATTGTACTGTATAAGTCCTAGATGATTCTCGTATCCAAAACAAATAACTATAAAAAAGTGCAAGCAAGTTCAACATTGGTTTTCTCTGTATTCCAAAGTCACTCTCTACAAAGTATTTGGACTCTTCTCTGTAAAAGTCTGCTTGCTGGGAAAAACCTCTCCTCTAGTTTGTTGAGATGGGAATCAGAACCATGTTCCCCACAGCATGCACAAATGCTTTCTGCATGTTCTCATAGTAATTTAATATATTAACAAGACAATTTCCCAGAACTATTACATGTGCAATACACATCAATGACAGCATTTTCCACTATATTGTGGGATAACTCTTCATAATAAAGTCAGTAAGAAAAAAACCCTGACAGTCAATTCAATCAATGTTTCACTAAATTTGGTGGAAGGCTGCAGGCAGATTTATTCCAGCATTCCCTAACCTATAGTTAATGCAAACTATATTCACTGCTACCAAGCAAAAGATAGAAGCATTTCAATCTGGTTTTCCCCTGAACTCCTGGCTCAATTTAACTTAGATCTTTCCACAGCTAGGGCAGTATCACATTCTCTGAAATTATTGAAATCCAAAATTAATTTTATCTTATTGTACAAAAACGTGAACAAACTCACATTCTCTATACCACAGTTTATGTTACAAGTGAAAAGGAAAGCTACAAAAGACATTTCAGGAAAACTTACCAGAAGAATTATTGCACCCAGATGCCATTAATTTGAAATGAAGACAATATTATCATTTGAACAAAACCTGTTGCAGCAAGATTTGGGGCTATGCTTCCTGATAAGAATCACGAAAAGCACTGGGAAAAGAATGACTACCTGAAGTCCATTTATTCTGTTCTGCCTCCCAGCCCCCCACCCTCCTCCAGTTTTGTATTCTTGTCTTTAAATGCATTTATTTATGGAAAACCTGATTCCCTTCCATTCTCAGCATAATTGGACATATATGTAAGACATCTTAGACTTAAAGCTTACAGCTTAAATTCTACTCTTGCTAAACAATCAGAAGTACATATTTTAAAACAGGACATTGTTTTTTCTCAGCAGAGTAGCATTTAAACTACTTGTTGTGCTTGTCAGGTGTGTACGCCATGCTATTTCATACTTAGTTTTAGAAGAAATTTTTGGAGAAAATATTTTACACCAATTTTAAAGTCAGAACGCTGAAAGCTCAGCAGTAAATATTAAACTTTAATTTAATCAGTCAGTTATATGAGATTAATTTACAAATGGAAATCACAGACTAAAATATATAGAAAATTTGCAATATATCACTGAATTTGTTGCTCTGTTCTGGGCAAGATTAAGAGCACCTGGACCACTAAAGAGTATTTGGATGACTCAAAGATTTTTGCAGAAAGGCATCTTTAGAAAAAGAAAAGGGAAAAAATACTCAGACAAAAAAAGGAAAAGCCAAAAAACCAAACTGACAAACAAACCTCTGTTAAATAGAGTTCAGAAGTACTGATTCTAAGCTGTTGTCAAAGTTTTATATTTTCTGTCTTTGTCATAAAAGTCTTTGTGGTTGTAAACTACTTCAAAACTTTGTCTTTTTCATGTAATTTTTTGAACTGGAGAGACACTCAGGTGTCCAAATTATGAACAGCTGTGTCATCTCAGATCCTCTAAAGCATTTAGGATTTTCTTATGAAGTTAACAGATGTGACACTACAGAAAATAGATGTTCTTATAAGAGAGCTACTGGAAGCTAAGGAGGACATGTGGACTGCTTTAATTGGCTCTAGACATTAATATTTAAGCAACTAAATCTTACCATAGATTTTCAATTACTATAAACATTATATTTTCATTATTTATAAACATTATATTATAAATTTGGATTTGGTTGCCTTATTGTTAATGCTTTCCAAACATCTTCCCCTCTCTTGTTCTCCTTTTGACTTCCTTCACTATGATGAGTTTTGAAAATGTAGCAACCCAAAAAATTATAGCTGAGACCTACCCACATTAAGTAGAATGACCTATTCCCCAAATATATATTATCTCATTTTGGATATAGTCTTATTTTTTTATGTCAACCTCTTTCAAAATTCACATTTTTCTGCCTGAATTCATAGCAATTTTAATTTTCCAAAGCCAAGGTATTTTCTCAAATGAAAAATATTCCCGATTTGTTAGAGAGTATTTCAGCTGTACAGTGGTCAAGGACTGTGATGAGAAGGTTGAGTGCTTATGGGTAGGAACCTGGGGGAAGGCTAACAAGGCAGATATCCTGGAGGGAGTCTTATATAGAGCATCCAACCAGCATGAAGAGGCAGGTGAAGTATTCTATACTTCAGTGGCTGGCTAATGTTTAAGATTGCTTATTCTTGTCAGAGACTTTAACTTGCTGAATGTCTGCTGCAAGCCCAACACACTGTAGGAGGCTCCTGGAGGGTGTAAAAGGTAACTTCCTGACACAGTTGTCAAGTGAACCTACCAGTGGTGGAACCCCATTGGACCTGCTGCTTATGAATTTAAAAGTGCTGGTGGGAGACGTGGTGGTCGGAGGCTGTCTTGGACATAGCAACCATGAAATGATAGCATTTTCAGTCCTTGGTGAAGTAAGGAAGGGGGCAAACAAAACTTTTCTTCAAGAAACAACAATGTGGCATCTAGTGCTATGGTCTAGTTGACAGGCTGGTGCTCATTCAAAGGTTGGACTCCATGACTTTGTAGGTTTTTTTCTGATCTTAGTGATTCCATGATTCTATTCAGAACATGATCCATTCCAGAAGAACATGCTACCCTTACTCGTCAGGTATCACAAGTATGATTTGTTATTTATCTGGTCCATTTCCTAGATTCTAAGACCCAAAACCCAGAGGCATTATAACTTTAACAAATATAACCCCATATTCCACAAATAGACCTCCTTTTAATATCCTCTCCTTTTTGTTCATCTGGGGACTCAGTCACACATGATTTCATCTTCACCATTTTTTGTTGTTTTGCATATGAGAATGTTATACAAGACTATACTAAAGACTTTTTGAAAAAAGTATGTGATACACATACAACCTTCCTACAAGAGCAGTAATCTCACCAATAAAAGGAAATAAGGCTTGTTACAAATATCTTGATTGTACTAATGCCAGATTTTGTGTATGTTTCAACATCTCATAGGTACTAGAAGCTGATTATTTAATCCTTTGTTTAAAGTGTTTTTCTTCTCTCCTACTCTCCCTGGAATGGGCTGATTAGTAAATATTTCTGCATGCTCTCTTTTTTCCACTGGCTTAAATTTTAAGACCAAACTTACCTATATGATCTGGATCACCTGAAACCGGAAACAAACCCACTTGTCAGAGCTCCAAGTACATCTTCCTCCTCTCCATGCTGCTAATCTGGCTGACAGGCCACAGGTGGAGGCAGCTCCTTGCTTTGCAGAGGGTCACCAGCAGTACTCTGTAAGCATGTCCCTTTTCACTTAGGAGCTGCTGTAGCTTGGCATTGCTGTTTCTGGTAACAGGCAGCAAGCTTTTATGAGTTTGCAAGGCCTCTAAATTGAGACATCAATTTTTTCTTAATCTTTCTTTACCTGTAGCTTTGTTTTATTTATGACAGAAATTTCTCTAATCAGCCAAATGCATTTGTCCAATGTGTTTACATATATGTATGTGTGGCATATTTCCCATGCCCGTTAACAAGATGCTGAGAGTAAAAACCTTTTTGAGGTGAGTTCTCACACTTGGGTCCCAACCAAAGCTGTTCTGCATCAGCTGGTCAAGTATGCCCTTACTTTCCATGTTGTTTTTTGGATCTGATCCTGACTTGATGTATGAGAGGCATGTAATGGCTATAAGTTTGTCTGGTAAGCCTTGCTTCCTGGCTGCTCCAAAAGGTCTCTAGCCTGCCATGCTTGGGATTGCTGGGCAACACCCCGCTCTGTGGACTCCATGAGAGTCCCCACACTACAACATGCAGTGCTTGATGAAAGCAAATCATCCACGGGGGCTTGGAGCAAAAGCTAGTGTCATAGCAATGACTTGGGTGTTTATTTACACATAGGTTTGTGTCTAAATAAAGGTGGTGTGAAAAGGGAATTATGGTGGTTTTGTATTGATTAAGTTCTTTTTTTTTTTTTAACACAAGGGGTTAAAAGTTTTAAAGGTACTACTGCAGTTGGGTTAAGGGACGTAATTGACTCTGTCAGATAGATAAAGAAAAATCTGATTGAAAGCTCTGTCTTTCCATTTACTCAATTAAAATTGAGTGACCTCACCAAAATTTGTGTTGTGTGTTACTCCTTTTCCTGTTTGGAGCACTTCATGCAAATTAGTATTTGCAATACTCGATTAGAAAAAGTGCTACTTAATTATAAGCTATTTATATTTTGCAATTCTTCTTTCCTTGTTTAAATTTAGGAAGCTAGGCCAGAAATTGGGCTAGTAATGAAAGTTGGTTAAAATGGTGGATTTATTTGTCCTAGATAAAACAGATTTTAATATTTTTCTCCTTTATAAATCTATAACAGAATGTTGGTCAGAATAGTCTTGATTTGCTTTAATACATGTGGATTTTAACAGATAGAGGCAGGGAACACATTCTAATAAATACAACTTTTAGGAAAGTTATTTTTGTCTATAAATAGAGAAAGGAACAATTCCAAGGGTGGGAGGGGAAAAGTTGCTAGATCCTGAATAGTTTTACTTTCTATAGGCTTGGGTTAAGTGTAAAGCAATAGATACTAGAAAAAAAAAAAGATGGCTGGCTTTGCACCACTTTTCTTCAGTGAGTCTAATCAGTACCATGATTGCAATCTTAATGGGATTTTGGCATTTAACAGTTTTCTTTAGAATGACTGCCTTGTGTTTTGTTAATATCACATTTCTTATATTCATAATTTAATTTTCCATTATTTATGATTCTCTTGAATCCATTATTCATTGAATTCAAAATGTTAAAATAATGGAAATCTCTTTCAAGAAGAGAAAATAAGCCAACCCCTAGAAAAAAGAAGTGACGGCTCTACAGTATTTAAATTATGCTCAAGAATAATGTTTTAGGAATATTACTTGTTAGATGGGCTGATAATTTGAGTTAATTTGTTCTCAAAACTTTGAATTTAATTGTACTGTTATTACTATACATCATCTTTTGGAAGACACAATTTGCACATGCCTACAATCCAAAAAACACAATATGCTGCAGTCTGAGTCATAAAACTTTTGTTCAAATACCCATTTCGTCTACAATACTTGTTAAAAGTATATACTTATTTGGTTTACCCCTCCCCTGGACATTCATCTTTTTTGTTACAATTTTAAAGAACTTGTGAAGCTGACGAAATATTTATTTGAAAATCTTTTTTTTTTTGCATCTTATTAAAGATTTCATTGTTTTGAATGATCTTACCTTTATTGAATATACATTTGTTAAAAAAAAAAAATCTGTATTTTAGTAATTTAAACTTCAGCCAGCTCTAGAAACTAATGCCAGGAGACAAAAGTGATATAGTCTTTCCAAAATTCCTACTATACGTGGCAATGTGTAATCAAAAAGACAATACTAGGAAGTTCTTTTCAATTGTTATGTGCTAAGGGATGACATGCCTAAAGATGTTCTCCACACATCAAATGTGAGGCCAGGCTGAGTCTTCTGAGTGTCAAAGCAGTCCAAGAGCTACATCCTTGAAGACATCTTAGAGAATTTTCCATTTAAATTCTTGGCTTCTGTAAGTTCTCTATATATTTTGTGGAGAAACATAAAAATCTCCTTTAGGGCTGTAGACACTATTAAGTGTTAAGACATCTAAAACAGACTGTAATACCTGAGTCACTTATTACATTTAGGAGCTATACTCAGTCTTATGAGTCACAACTGACTAATTATAATCCATGAATTTGAAGTATAGTTTGTCATTACTACAGTTCATCATGTCTAATTGTTGTGGTAAAGACTTCAAACTTGGTTCTTCCCAGGAGAAATCTGCAGCCAGAAATACTGCAAGGCCCTTTTAAAGACACCTATGATGGTGTATTTGTGCTTATGATTTCCTTGTGCTGTCACTAAACAAAATAAAAGAATCTCTGCCTCCTTTGAGCAACATCCTGCTACTCGCTATAATGTTTGTAAACCATTTTCGGTAGATCTATATTGAATTTGAAGAACCTACTAAATAAGTGTTGCTGTCTTTTGTGCATTGGTGAAAAGTTTTTTTTATTTGACTACTCCTTGAAAAGTGAGATACAGAGTAGCTGCAAAAATGCCCATTGATTCTTTGCTTATTTGCTTGTTGTTTTATTAAATACAATATGTTTAAGGAGATCGCCTAAGAGAACATTTGGAACTAAAACATCCATAAGCTATGAACTAAGGAATAATAACAAAATTTATTGCAATGAATACACCAATTTGTTCCTTGGGAGGCCAGAACATGCTTTTTCTTTCCAGGTACATACAGCAATTCTCAGTCCAAAACTAGTCCAAGTCCTTAAGTTAAAACAGATAAAATGGAAAACAGTTGAATATTTACTTATAGATAAGAGCAGTCTCTGTTCACATCTGTAAAAGGGAAAGTAGAATTAATACTTGTGTTCCCAGTGTAAATTGTTACCTATGTAACTACTGGTTAGAGACTTGGTATTATTTCAGTGACCTGAAAATGACTATGGGTATGACATCTACTTCATAGCCTAACACCATGAATCTTGGGAAAAAAATACGTTTCTATCACAATTTCAGATTTTTATGTAATTAGGGTTACAGCATCCTCTGAAGATTGAGAGAATTCTGTGAATTTACTTACTTATTCATTAGAGATCCTTCTGAAATTTCCCCTTCAAATAACTGGCACTAACTTGAAATTTTTTTCCTTTGTTTTCTTGTATGGAAATCCAGAATATCCGTAATACTTCAACACCGTTCTTCGTGCTCTTTCCGTACACTTGCTACTGAGCAACTATGCTATAAAAACCTGCAAAGGGTGATGACTCACCTCTTTCAAATTTCAGGCACATAGTAAAATCTTTACCTCCTGCACCATGAGTGTGGTTATACTCACTGCAGGCAAAAATGCTTAAAAGAAACTCACTGATGAATAAGCAGCCCTGTCAGAAGCATATGCTGCAAAGATGGCTTAGCTTACATTCAAGATGCCTCACACATTTTTACCAGACGCAGTAGCATTTTTATCAGTGGTTACAGAGACACATAGGTCTCCTACAAAGATCCAAATTTTTGCTTATTTTAATTTTTCCCTGATTTCAGGAAAAAAAAAAAGAAAAAGAATCCCAAATACAACAGCAACAAAGCAACACAAATAACCGCCATCACAGTGACTATGTTTTCTGGATATTTATATGAATTTGTGTGATTAGTTTAGGACCCCTTTTCCATCACTTTGATATTCCCTAGTACACACTGTAATGGAGAACTCTGAAAATTATTTTTTCTACAAGTTTTTAGAAAGTAAAAATATACATCTCACCCCTCAGAAGTTCAGTTATGGAACTATGCCAAAGGACTGATACCAGAGACATATATTTGTAGGTTTTGGTATGTTTCCAAAGTAGATAAAGACCTTAATTCAGATTTTTCTTCTGACTTTACCTGTAGGTTAAATTATATTTTCCATTTGATTGGATCTTGACTTATTTAGGATTCAATTTAATTGACAATTAAAAAAAATATTTAATCTGAATTTCAGAAATCTTAAAAGCTTAAACTTTAACAGTTAACATTCACAAGAATGTTAACTTCCCAGAATGTTTTGAATGTTTACTGATGTTTATAGATTTTTTTCACAAAGTAAGCCTCTGTCAATGAATTGCATTGTACAGCTATTTTTATTTAAACCTAAATATGTGTCAGTATACCTTGTGCCTGTTGCAATACTTTCTTTCTACGTAAGAAATAATTTCAAGTAAAAAAGTGTAGATCCAAAGAACCTAAATCTGTCAAGATGAATGAAATTTCACACTAGCACATAATACATTGTTTCCCATTAAAATATATTAAAAAGTACTGTCTGGATCATTTCAGAGGTAGAGCCCAAAAATCCAACCAAATTATATCAGACAACAATAATTAAATTTTATTCAAATCAAATTCAGTTAAAAAAAAATTAAGGTTAAAAGCAATCTAAAAGAAAGGTTATGGGTATCATGCTTGAGCTTTAAAATATATCAATAGTAAGCAGTTTTTTCTTTTGTTTTTCTTGGCTAATGTGAATATCATAAAATCATTAAATTCCATGATGTACAAATAACTAAACCATGAAAATGAACACCTGGTGCCTGATTTATAACAAAAACACTAATGAACAATCTTCTGCCCCTTATTCTCAGTGCACTTTTTGGAGTCTCTGTATAGCAGCTTCATTTTAGGTACAACTTTGTACTTATCATTCTACTGCATAGTGAGCACTTGAAAATCTGGACTCTTCATTTAGCTCATAAGTGAGTACTGCATTCTTTTGAAAATCTGGCCCTTGTGGGCCAAATTCTTGAAGTTCTAGTCTGGTAATTACTCAAGAAAAACCCCGTCATGCTGTAACTTGAATTTTAAGTTAACCATGGAAGAATGAGTATCAGGAATCACTAAGATAAAAGTTTTTGTTTAATTATTTTCATTTAGTAGAATAGATGGGAATTCTCTCAGGGTTACAATAAGCTCACAATTTATGTATTTGGTATTTTAAAAACACATTTAGTCCACCTTTCTTTAATTAATGGAACTATACAGCAAAAGCCATGTCTGATTTAAAAACCAGCCAGTATCAAATGGGAGCAGAGAGTGCCAACATGCCTAGTGCTTTCATCAAAGCAATATGTACATGACTTTCATTATCTTATTTAAAAGTAACACCACAGAGGATGCAGAACTTCATCCTGTCTCACTCCTCTGAGTCTCTGCTTACCCCATTTGGTACACCTGCAGCTAGCACATATTCCACTTAGTACTTTTTTTAACACATCATCTGCCAAGGAAATAAAGGGAGGGCAGGAATAGCTTAGCAAGCAGCTGCTGGCAGAGAATGAAAGGTTTCATGCAGCGTGAATCAAGGATTATAGTGTGAGGTTGGCAGCTGATACAAAGTTTGGAAGCAATAATCTCTTGTTTTAAATCATGAATTCTGAGAGCTGTTTGTATAACTTTGGTAGTGAATCCTAGTCACTTATAGTTAGGTCAGATATTATACTGACTTACATGAAAAGGAAAAGCAGGGAGATTAAGTGCAAAGCAAAAGGAGGATCACTCTTTTAACATAATTCAATTTTGAAAAAGATTGCAGAGGAGAATGAAATCAGCAAGTACAAAATTAGTCTTATGTGAGAAAATGTGTTGTGTTTGGTACTTAAATGCTGTGGCTATTGAACCATTATGGACTGAACTCAGACCCTCAAGCTTGTTTCAGTTTACCAGCTTCATACCATTAGATGCCCCAGAGGAAACGACAGTGCCTTGAGCTACTCTTACTGTTTATATGTTCAATTTATTTGTATTGATCTGAATAATTTGTCTGGATTTCTTTACTAATGCATTATCTCTCAGCTCAAATTCAGAACATTGATGAATAAATGAATTCCAATTGAAGTAAACCAAAGTCTTAAGTAATAGAGCAGGCCATTTGTATCTATCTCAAACAACAAATCCTTTTAAGATCCCCAAAGCAAAATTAGTGCCATCTAGTATGCGCAGGGGGCAGGCTGGGGGTAGAGACTAATTCAGAGTGAATTAATCTGCAGTTCATTAGCAAACACTAATGTTGCTTTTGGGAATGAGAAAATTAGCAGGATTATAATTATAAGCAACAAGTGTTTTCATAAACATATTATTGCTTGTCAACAGTGTACAATATACCAGTAAGGCCATTAGGTAGGATTGATGCCTGTCATAAATCACATTTGCTGTTATGCAAGAGATTGTACTTATAAAATAACACCATTTCTGAAGAGCCATTATAGTGACCAAAGCAATTTCACAGGTGTCAACAGGCCTGGTGAATTGCAATAAGAAATTATTTAAAGTAAAATTTCTTTATCTTTGTAGATAAGGCACCCTACTTACAGCTGTCAGCTGAATCCCCTAGTAATGAGAGTAAACCAGCATTAGGCACTGAAGGAAGAGGTTCAAAGAGCAGATCAGGGTGCCTGGTCTCTGTCAGGCTTTGCGTGTGTGCACACAAATGCAAGCAGTGGTGAGAAGGAAGAGACGCAGCCAGTTGCCAGTAAGTCTCTGTCTGCAGTGGTAGCAAAGTGATTGGCTGCCAGGGGAATCAGCTAAGATATTGTCTCCTATGGGGGCTTGTTAGGTTATACAGCAGACATCCTGAAAAAACATTGAATAACAAAGAAGCCTGGCAGGCAGAAATGATTGTGCTGCCTGTGGCTGCTCTAACCAGTCTCTTCTAGCAGGGTCACTGGATGGGATACTATAAAGAGCATGAAAGGGATTTAGAAGAGCTATGTTGCCTAGAAACTGACTGAGCCTCTTTACAGGGGAGAAATTTCTACACTCAAAACTCTTTAAAGACTTCTCTGCTTTTAGTGTCTTACAGAATGTATTTTAGATGCTAATTCCAAAGAGTTTTGTGAATGCTACAGGAGATCAGTTGTTTGTAAAACTTGCTTGATACAAATTTCATGAATGTAAACTCCTTTGATTCTAGTAAGGCTTCAAAGAGAAACATTTCTACCTGTATTTTATGCCTGTTCTAAATTTGATTTGCACTTTCTGCCACATTTTTATCATTTGTCAGTTTAAAGGCCTGCATCAATGATTCAAACATTTGCAAGGTGATAGCAGTGACTTGCAAATACACAAATAAATTAATTTCTGCAGTTACATAGATCTAGATTAATGACTGCTGCATTTCTTATAAATGTGCTCTTGACAAAATTCTCAGGCAGCAGCAAATATGAAATATCCTGTTTTTAAAAACCATAGAAACATACAGAACACATTGAAACTGCTTCTAAAATTCGAATATTTACATATTCCTTACTACATTTCTTTGAAGTAGAGAGGATAGGGACACAAAATAGTAGGGTAAACTATCTTCTCATGGTTTGGCTTTCAGTTATTGAGCCAGTTCCTGAAATATTCTCAGGCAAAATTCTTGTTGTTTTACTTGACTAAAGAATAAGCAGGGAGAGATCAGAGAAATTTATGTTTTAGTGAGCTGTAGTGGCACACAAAGACCACTGAGAAATGATGAATTCTTTCTAATTGTAAATGGTATAAATAGATAATATTAAACAGAGATTAAGCCAATCCTAGTGAAAGAGAACTGTTTTGTCCAATATCCTCTGAAATCCTGCATCTAAACCTATATATTTTGAGTAAAGGGAAATTGGAATATGGTGACAGGAAAATTCTCACGTACCTCACCCAAAACATGCAGACTTCAAATACAGTAAAATTCTTTCTGATTTCTTTTTCTTACAAAGAAAAGAATTTTCAAGGTCTGATTGAGACATTTAGACCATGAAGGTAAGTTACATAGAGAACAGAGACTTGGGTATTACAATATATGGATGCAGTAATGTCTACCAAAATATATTGTTAAATAACAACAATTCATAAACCTCCACTAATGATATAGATCACTGTGATAATTTTGAGTTAAAAATCCTCTGGATTCATTAATGATAAGAAGACCTTGAAGCAGGTCTTCTTTGGAAGGCATTTAATTTTATTTTGTTGGTATTTGTTACTTACCTTAAGCATATCTGGAGGTCTTGTTATGTAAAGGAAGTTCTTTGTTTAGAGCTTTAATATACTTTATATATCATCACTATTTTCTTGTGGATTAATCTTGTGTGAACCAGATACTATGACTTTTGCAAGGGCATTGAAGTTCTTACAGACACTTTCACCAGTATGTGCATCTTGAGCTTCATTCCAGAAGTACTCTGAAACAATCAAAGTTTGTTTCCTTCAGCAAAAAATTTTCTGTGATAGCTCTCTATATTTAGATTTTGAGCACTAGGATTTTTCTCTTTTAAGCTCAACAAAATAGATTACTTTGCTGCTACGTCGGGCTTATGTATGAGTGATAGAAAAATACATCTGATGCTTTGTAAATAAAATAATAGAAATGAGGTTTGTTTATAAGGTTGAGAGACCTCCCAAGTTCCAGCTTGACTCTTAAGGTTGCCTGAGAGATTCCTCTTTTGGTGCCTGGAATATTAGTTTGATGAAACAAAACGTTTCACAACTTTAGAATCTAATTGTGTTTTTTCTTTGAGAAAGGAGAAATAATTATTTCTAATAATTCACTTCAAAAATTAACTGTCAGAGAAGATATTTAAGTTTTATTTGATTAAGTACATGCACAGTTCTTTCCCTGTTTGCCTGAAAATGAAGATGACAACACAACTAATTTGGATTCATAGTTTGATGCTAATTGCATAGGTCATTGTGAATACTGTAGTACAATGAAATTAGTAAAAACTTCAGCCCCTCTTCATGGTGTATTAGTGTAGCTTGAAGTACATGTATATATTTTAAAAAATGTTATAGAGAAAACATATTCCATAGGATAGTATGTTAAAAAGGTATAAAAATCATGTTAATAACAATCTTTTAATATACAAATATGAATATAAAAAAGATGCTTGTTTTATACTTGCATGAACTGTGATTGTGCATGAAATATGGATAACTGTACATAAAAATGATAAGAAGGAAAGCTGGTGTATACACATGATATGTCAACAAGAATGAAGTTAGGCAAAATTTTCATTAAATACTGAACAATACTCAGGTTCAAGAAAGGGAAGATTTTTCTTGATTTGGATGATATACATAATTTTGATTTCCCATGAGAAAAAATATCACAATGACTTGTCTAATTTGTATTACAATGCTAGATAGTTATAAAAAAGAAATATTAAACACATGTTTACGTATTGCTTGAAGAATCTAAAATATGTTATGTGTTGGTTAATCACTTTGCAATAAAATGAATTTGCAATTTTCTGTTCTTATTTAGAACACTCAATAATGTATTGGACAAAATCAACAGAAAGTTGCCCAATTGCAAGTCTAGGAACATCAGGAAAATCTTATGTAAGACCTTTCATTCTGTTCAGAAAAACAGATGATAACACTTAGTGGCAGAAGAAGAGGTTTAGGTATCTTGCATTGCTTATCAAATTGTGATAATACAGTAGTAAACTGTGTGATGAGCTGAAAGTGGCCCATTTTCTATGCCTAGATTCCCTAAAAACAATGGACAGCTATCATTTAAACCTGTGTAAATGCATCAAATTACAGAAATGGAAATAACACTCTAGAACAAAGGACATTTAAAAATCACCATTAGAATGGTGAAATGTCAGGAGCCGTTGATTTCCAAATGGCACTTATTTTAAAACATCAACAATGCTTTATTCTCAAATACTGAGTTGTAGGTGTATTTCAGCTGCCCACATTCACCTATTGCCTTGGAGTTTTATAACCTCAGATATTTTGACATGCTCTTCAAGTAGCATAAACTGCTTTGATTCCAGGATATTTTTTGCTCTATGACAGACTGAAAGATGCTCACCTTCCCAGCCAGGCATGTGAAAAAAGTCACTAAATATCATACTACTCTAGATTTGTTCTGCTTGACAAAGGAGCACTGCAGAGGAGATAAAATGCAAAGATTTAGGCTAGAAAAGTAGAACACATAGCACTCTACATCAAGTAGGCTCTTTGCCTTATAACATTGCTATTAGACACAGGTCACTTGCTCAGAGGGAATAAGGAATATGTTCATTCAGGCAATCAGCTGAATCAGACTGCAACTTTAGGGGAAATTGTACTGAAAGCTTGGCATTAAATCAGGTTCCTTTTCCATTAGATTTTGAAATGCCTCCTTGCTAGAAATAGTTTTAATGAATATGTGGATATGAAAGTTAACTATACAAATTTATAATGTCAAGTGATGGTTCATCTACGTTTTTGCTGTGTTCTTATTTCAAACAATCACAGAATCAACTAGGTTGGAAAAGGCCTTGAAGATCATCAAGTCCAACCTATGACCTACCACCACCTTATCAACTAAACCACGACACCGAGTGCCACATCCAGTCTTTTTTTATACCCCTCCAGGGACAGTGACTCCCACTTCCCTGGGCATCCATTCCAATGCCTAACCACTCTTACTGTAAAGAATTTTTTCTAATGACTAGCCTAAACTTTCACTGGTGCAGCTTAACAGAAGGATTTTTGTTTGTTCTGATGCCCTACATGACAAAAATGTCTAACTAAACAAGATTCAAGATACTCTGAGTTTGTGTGTGAGAACCTAAGTTCACGAACGCTATCATTCTTTTATTCTTTAGAAACTACATGCATCTTTATTCAGTTTAAGAATCTAAGACTTCTAAATAGTTGGAACTGAAATGTCTATATTCAAACAGTATCCAGATACAGGTTTCTCAAAATTTTCAGCTCATGCCCAAACTCAAGAAATATTGATTTTTAGCTCTGTTTTCACTGACCTGTGTTTTATAAACAATAAAAAATAATTATTCCATAATGTGAGTTAAAGCTTGAATAGCTATGAACCTTAGGAGTCCTACAGAGTCCCTCACTTTGATCACAACATACTTGTTTTTAGTGTTAACCCAATTGGACCTCTCATAAACATTAAATAATTCAATGAGCTACCTTTGACTTGCCTATCATGAGTCTGGAAGACAATACAGTTATTTGAGTTTTTGATACGGAGGCAGTTTTTAAGTAGAATATTATCTTGTGTAAAAGTTACATTTACCAACTTGCATTGATTGCCAGGCTTCATCTCATGGAAACATGAAAGCACATTAGTAGTGACTTGCTACATTCCTGCACCACAATATATCACCAAAATTAAATTTCTAATAATGAAAGTATGAGTAAAAGGATATTTTAATGTGCCAATGTAGAATAAATTATTTAGATTCAAATTAATTTTATATTTTCAAAAAATATAAAATAACTGGCTTTTTCCCACATTCATAATTTTTTAACTTTGGGTTATGTTAACTTTATTTACTTTGGGTTTACGTAAGGTTACTTTTCCTCATCTTTATCCTTTTTTAGAAAATCTAAATGCAGTAGATTGAGAATTATGGCTATATTGGAAAAATTATTTGCAGTTTGAAGACAATTATATCCACCATATTAAAATAGCCCATCTTCAAGCACAGGTATTCCCACTGTACAAAAAAGAGTTTCAGTGTGTTTTGGAGAAATAGGTACTTTTTTTCTAGATGACTGATAATTAATATTTTACCCAGGAGCTGTCTGCAACATTCACCATGGAACAATAGCCAAAATATTTTTTTTTCCCTTTGGTTGTTTCTTTGTTGTTCTGGACTCCATCCCTGCCATCTTCCATCTGTTTTCCTACTGGTTACTTATGAATACAAATTTTGAAAAGAATGTGTGGAAGTTCTTCTGGAACACATATGTTCCATTTGCTAACAAGCCTTTGTTTTCCTGTTAAAGAAATGTTTGCAATGGCCCCCCAAAGTGAATTGACCTGGATAGGTCAGTATTTTTGCTCAAGTCAGTGTAAGACTGTAGCATCACGAATCTTTAATTCAGTAACCGTCTAGTAAATTGTTTTTCAGCAGTTTGAATATAAAAAATAATACAGGGAAGTTTCTAACACTAACAGTCTCCATTTGTTATTTCTTTGGTGATTCTGTGGTTGTTATTCACTGTGTATTTTAAAGTAACTTTCATTTGATACTCTATGAAACACATTTGAACCAAACTGCAGTAAGTATCAAGTACAATGATTATTAAATATAGTTGTACTGAATTTTTCACAGAACGGCTGAAAATTGAGAGTGTATAGTGCAGGCTTTGATTAGACACAGTATATTTTATTCTGGCTGTATGAGTGAGCTCCTATTTACTATGGATGTTTCGGTGTTTGTAATTAAGTATAGCAGCATCCCACCTGGCATGTCTTTACTGCAGCATTGTTCTTGAGAGAACATTTGACTATTTTGACATTTGCTGTTGTTTTGCATGTTGATAGATAGAATTCAAGGGAAATAGTAAGGTGGACCATTCTTGGAAGATATAAGGGCATTCAATAATTCAAGTACTGTAGAATTAACGCAATAATTAATCCCGCTCTATTCTGGTCTTCTGTGGCCTCACTTCAAGTCCTGCATGAAGTTTTGGGCTCAACAATATAAGGCTATAAAGCTCTTAGAGATTGTCCAAGGTGGGACTGTAAAGATGGTGAAAGGCCTGGAGGAGAAGCCATGTGAGGAGCAGTTGAGGTCACTTGGTCTGTTCAGCCTGGAGAAAAGGAGACTGAGGGGAGACCTCACTACGGTTAACTCTCCCTCCTGAGAGGAAGAGGAGGGGCAGGCACTGATCTCTTCTCTGTGGTGACCAGAGACAGGACCTGGAATGTCCTGAAGGAATGTCATGAAACTGTGTCAGGGGAGGTTTAGGTTGGATATTAGAAAAAAGTTCTTACTCCAGAGGGTGGCTGGATGCTGGAACAGGTGCCTCAGGGAAGGGATCACAGCACCACCCTGCCAGAGGTCTGATTCTTGGCTTTGGCTTGCAAAGAGCTGGGCTTTAATGATCCTTGTGTGACCCTTCCAACCGAGGATACTCTATGATTCTATGAATTGCAATGTATATTCTTTCAAGGCTGTAAACTGCTATGTTCCCAGACCAGTATCAACTCTCAATGTCTATCATCAGGTTATATTTCAGAATACTTAACTGACAAACTGACAGCATGAAGATGATAAGACCAGAATTACAGGGTGTGTTCATAGCAGTCATAAAATTATTGTTCCTTCAGAAAATTATCAAGTCACTTCCTAAAATCACAGAGGTACTACCACCACAAATTGCAGTAAGGTATTCTACAGCTTCTTTTTTCCTGTGCAATGGTTTATTGTTTTGGAATTGCCCTTTCAACTTTAATGTCATGCATTTCCCCATGTCCTCCTACTGGGAGGACATAAAAATCAGTAAATCCACATTTGGTGTTTCGCTTATGAGTCTATAAAACAATACCATATTCTTTTTTATATATATAAAAAAATCACTGTCAATATTCCTTACATTAAAATTTTAATTTTCCTTATATGTCTTCTCTCTCTCTCTCCATTTTTTTATTTATTCTGTCATTTCCTTTGAGACAGAGAGGTCTGGCCTGTGCACAGAATTCCAGAAGTGGCTGTGAAGGATCTACATTGTGGCATAATTTTTCTTTATTTCTTTCTTAGGAAATATGAGGTATTTCGACAGTAAGTAAAGTTTCTTCTCAACTGCATCTTAAATTTCCAAGTCATGCTTGCTGTTAACACAACTGATTCCAAATACATTAATTTCACTATCAGAGTGAAACCAAATCTAGTTAAAAAAAAAAAATTAGGAAAGAGGAATCTTGTAAGGAGGCAAACTGTCAGAGGCAGTTCATTATAAGTTTAGCATTCATACTTGACTACAATTTTATTTTTTATTTTTTCTCCACAATTTTATTTTTTCAGTAACACAGGAAAGTTACTAGTGGGAAAACACATTATGTAGAGTAAAAATAATTTTTAAAAGTAAGCAAACTCATGATATTCAAAAGTGGAGGTCAGTAGCTATTTATGATGCTTATCTTTTTTTTTAATTAATTAATATTTCACTGGGGATTTTAAAACTTATTTTACATTTTTGTCTGTTCCTGACCTGTATGAGAAATTTTAAACCACTTATGTCCAGTTCTGTAAAATTTAAGTCTATCATGACTAAGGAACTGAGTTGTATTCAGGTGCAAAATATTTTAATTTTAAATTATATTTGAATACTTCAAAAAGGTACTACCACTAAAAAGAGATGTGTATATATGCATTTTGGTCTCTAAACACATATTAAATAAGTCCATAAAATCTATTCACATAGGTAAGTCCATAAAATTCATTTTTCCTTTCAAATTTCCAAGCATTGTTATGCCTATTTTGCAATGAGGGAGTTAAACTCTAGGAATTGAATTTTCAGGCATCTGTGCAAGCTCCTTAGCCATGAGGCTTATTCACCTGTCAACCTTCTATAGATAAGTTCACTGGATATGGACATATACTAAAATAAAGATAGGCAGATATATGTGGCTATATATTTATACACATAGGTAAATAAATGAATAACTGGGTTTTTTTACTAATATGAAGTACAGGTAAAAGAACTTCTGTCTGTGTTGTATGATTTACAGTTTATTGTGAATCCATGAACTCATAAACCTATAGGTAATAGCATTTTCTGATAGATAATGTCCTTGTGGCTTCATAATTTGATATTTTTTCAAATGGAAAGATTGCTCTCTGTGATGATTCTTTCTGTGTGCATGTATGGGCTGTGGATAAATATTAGCAAACATGAGAGAAGGATAATGGAATGGTCAGCCATCAGCTGCTGTGCAAGTTCTTGTCCTGTCAATTGATCTCAGTCACCATTTAAATCAATTACATTTAATGACCTTTAATTTGACTTGGAAAAAAGAGATATTTTATTTAAATGGAAAACCAATGAGATGATTGTCACAACACTGAGAGATAGTAAGAGAGCAGAGCAAAATAGATTATGAGTGTATCAAAAGGGAAAATCACTGTCTCAATTAAAAGAGACTTTTGAATTTTCTGCTTTTGGGGTTCCTTTTTAATGGAGATTGCTCTTCTTCATCAACCAGTAAGGAGATAATGAAGTTAAATAGTCTGTTCATATTTTTCTGTTTACATACTCAATGAAAAGAACCTGTTATATTTTGCTCTAACTGTACAGTAGAATGAGGTTTTGTTTTCACTATGAAAACAAAAATTCCTTTGTAACAGAAATGGTCAGTATGATTGCTGAAGATGGTCAAAAAAAAGCATCTTTGTTTGTTTGATATGGATTCTCCCATCTTTTACTGAACTAAGAGGTCCTGGATATCCTAAGCAAATTCAGGGGTCATCTTAACATGTTGTCCTTCATGCTCTTTGCCTTTTCCTGCATAAACTATGCACATTCTACACTTTGCAATTTTTTTTAAATACACAGAAAATGCATATTTTATATTAAAAAAAATATATACCAAACTGATTATTTCTACAAGAGATATCTCTTTTCTCTCCATCTGAAAATATTCTTTTGTTTGGTGGCAAATAACATCTTTTTTGTCTACTTCTAAGCCAAATTATTCCCCTTTCTAGTCCCTAAGATTTGAACTATGTATTTATAAAAAATCTGGATGCAAAGAACATTTTGATGGTTTCAGACAATAGTTAGGCTGCTTATGTGTTACCACCTTGGTTTTGTTTTCTTACATCTGAATATTCCAGTTTTCAAATACAAAGGCATATCTTACATTTCTTAGCCCTACCCATGGGATCAAAGGAAGGATGAGCTGAAAGTCACCAACATATAAGGAATGTTCAAACAATATTGCAGTGCTACATTTGAGAGAGATTAAGATGCTCCCCATATCAGTGAATAACAAATAAATATACTCATCTCAGTGAAGTCAGTTTTAAATTATGTTTAAACAAAGGAAAATAATCATCAAGAATGAGCCGTTTTTATTCTCAATATTCATCTTTGATTTTAAAAGCACTGTTTTACTGCATGGACTGACAGCCTATATTATTGCTGTTTCCCTCTCTCACAAAGTACCTCTCCCTCCGTTCTTTACAATTCCTAAATATTTACAGAAATATCTTTGCAAAGGAATTCCATACAGGAAGCTTCTCTGACCTTTCTGATTCCTGCCTATCTAAATGCACTATTCAGCTGTCCATAAACAAACTCTAAATGATGCCAGCATAGTCACTATTGGACATGCTGCTTCTTTGATCCTAAGGGGCTATTTTTGTATTTTATATTTTTCCAGCTACCAAAATGAGATATTCTTCGCTATTTAAACACTGTAAGCAAGCTGGTAATGAAAGAGGTGCTCTGATCTACAAATATGTTTAGAAGGGATGTGGCATCTGTAAATTAGGCTGAATTTTTAGTAGACCAGGTGATATAGTTAGAAGAATCAGTCCAACTTTTGGTTAAATTGCTTTTTTCTAAGTCTGACAATGTAACAGATAATTTCAAGAATATCAGAATGGGATAATTTCTCTTAGTGTAAAAGTAGATTAATTTATATAATCCTAACAGTGGTTTTCCAAATCTGTTTGTCACTGTCTTACATATGCTTTTTATCTGTTTTGGTCCCAGATTTCTGAAATATCCACAGTAGTGCTAGGAGTTTTATCAATCTGGTTTTGAAGGATAATTAATGTTCAAACCACCATGGATAATTTAATATTTCTCTCATATTAATTATAAAATTCGCCCTCATGTTAAGTGACTTACAGAAATTTCAAGATCCTTTGTGGGATTAAAAGGGTTGTACTTTACTCATTTCTTCACTGGCATAGCTTACATAAGAACTATTTACTCTGGTCAAAATTTTTCTGAGAATTAGGCCTGAAGTCTTATCTTTAATGATATAAATTAAAATGCACATACATTGTTACATTTTACAATCAAAACATTTCCTTTCTTTACCCACTAGAGTGAATTTAATTTACAATTGATCTAGAACTTGATACGTTTACCTTCAGTACTTGCATACATTACCTTCCTCATATCATAAAACTGCATTGCAGCATTTCAGGAAATGCTGCCCCAGAGGGTGATAATATAGTGAGTGCTTCTTTGTATCAGCTATTCATTTTCTCACTGATTTAGAATGCAACATTTTGAGCATCATTTTCAGGATGACATAACTGTAGGAGTCTAATAAATATAGACATACTCAAAAAGAGTATTTTTTACTGCAGTTTAGTGTACTGAAGAGACAGCTAACCTGAACCACTGTAATTCATCTCAGAAAAGAATGCAGCAAGCACTCTCTCATCAGATTATGTATGGTGGAGTTACACAGTTGCAACTTCATTCCCCCCGAATACAACATAAAATCACAGCACAGTGCAATATATAGAAGAGTTTGAAAGAACATCCCAAGAAGTTTACAATCTGCATCAGATGATTAAGACTGAGAGAGCAAATCAGTTCACAAGAATGTAAATATTTTGTCAGATAAAATTTTGAGAAAATTTTTCTGGGAAATAAATTTTTCTGGGGAATACAATATATTATATTGTATAATATGTAATACATATGTGTGTTATATGTATAGACTATCTGTATGTATAGACTAGAGGTGCTTCACTCTCTTCCCAATCAAGTGACCTACCACTAAAACACACCAAATGACAGATAATGCATTTACACTGAGCTGCATGTATCTGATGCACCTACCAGAGAGACATGCAAATCAGAAAAAAGAGAAACACTGTTGAGATATATCCTGTTTTACTCTTGCCAGTGCATTTCTAGATCATCATCAAAAAGTGGCAAGCACAAAGATTGATAATGATATAATCCTTCTGTACTCAGAAGAGAGCTGGCAAAATATCTGCATTGTCATAAAAAAAAATTCTAGAATCTTTCTGTTTCATAATTTTTGTTTACTCCCTTGTAATTTTTCTTTAATTATTTTCCTAGCACTCTTGTCCTGTTTTACTTAGCAAATAAAATAAAGAAGTGAAGAGAGGAAGGAAGGAAGGAAGGAAGGAAGGAAGGAAGGAAGGAAGGAAGGAAGGAAGGAAGGAAGGAAGGAAGGAAGGAAGGAAGGAAGGAAGGAAGGAAGGAAGGAAGGAAGGAAGGAAAAGGATGTGGCAAAATCTTACACATAAAAAAATTAAATTTTGTACCATAAATTGGGAGGAAAAATAAAACTTGCTTTGATGGAAAAGTGGTAAAAAATCGCTGAAGTACTTTGCTTCCTTTTACAATTTTCCCTCTAGCGTGCCTAATATTTTTTTTACTCACTTGAATGATATCTTTAAAAGCTGTATTTCTGCTTACTGATCAATTCCACTGCCTCTTTTTCTATAGATGACAAGGAGAATTAGAAAAGATAAAGTCTGCTTACTTTTTTCAAATTTATTAATGTCCTTGTTTTGCTTTTTACTTTCTGTTCTCTTCAATAACAGACAGAGTCAATAATTTCTTATAGTTCACTTACAAGCTTGCTTCAGTTTCTGTTTCCCCAGATAGCTGTATCCAATGTATATTACCAATTTACTTCCCTTCTTATGTATTCTTTATTTTCACTTAATATTCCTTCCATCATAGCTTAGTTTTCAATACCTTCTTGACCACGAACCTGCATGTCAAGTATTACACTATAATGCAGAGATACAGTATCATTGCGGGCAGATCCATTTAAGCAGCTGAGATATCATTTAATAAAGATAAGTTAGTTCAGTGAAACTACAGACTCATAAGCTTCAGGAGAAACCTTACAAGCATGCCTGAGATACTAACTACTGCTGGCAGGCTATAGAAATTATTAAAAAAATCAGACTTTTTTAATTCTCAATTTATAAGGCCTGTCTATATTTACAGCTGTAGAAGCTGAGTTTAATTTAGTGGCAAAACATGCAGAGATTTCAGTTGCACTTCTCTTTGCATCACTGACATATCCAAACTGCAATATTGGCAGGCTAAGCCTGAGACCATTTACTTGAAGGAGGTCATAGGAGGAATAAAAACTTCTGAGACAGTACATTTTGGATTAATCCAAGATTGACCTGTTTGAGTATTTTCTTTGCAGAAGTTGAAATGTACATTTTTATTCCACAGAATTTTCTTCACTGTATCCCATTTTTTTGTGGAGAATGGGACAAGAAAACTATCGAGAAGGGAAGAAAAAGAAATGATACAATGTTTTTTTCTTTCAGTTTGGTCAAGATTGGTGTAAATTATTTTCTCCTGCAATATTCATAGAAGTCTGCTCTGAGGATTTGTAATTATATATTCACTGTGAAACTATGTGTGGTTTTGATACCAAAAAAGAGAGATTCTAGCACATATTAATGTCCTCTAGATCCAGGTATCTTTTGCATTGCTCTATGTGTTAAATTTCTCCATGGTCACACACAAAACTGTGTAGGGTAACACAATTAATCTTTTTTTTTCCCCACCATTTTCTTCAAGTCTATAACTTTACCATTATTATTAACATAGTAAGATATGTACGTAGAATATTAACTCCTTCATCCAAACGAATAGAGCAGAAAAAGTGCTGGAGTAAGTGTTCCTATTTAGTTTTCTCTATCATGAATTTTAGGAAAATGAGTTCTCTGTATTTTTAATCTAGTCTAATGAGATTTACAGCTGTTGAAATTTGTAACAGTGACACAATGCCAACTGTGCAAGGGTTAGGCTGATAAAATTGTGAGATGACAAAATGATACCAACAATCTCCAAGTGAAGCTGAACTCACCTCAAGTTAAAGTAAATCCTAAATTCTAAGCCTTCATTAGAATTTCTTGTTTCTTTTCAAAGCCACTGGTAGAGTAGGGATCAGACTCTTCTCCAAAGCAGAAAGAGATAGGAAGAAAGGAAATGGCCTTAGGATGTGACAGATGAAACTTGGATTAGATATTAGAAAAAAAATCTTCATCAAAAGAACTACCAAGCATTGGAACAGACTGCCCAGAGAAGAGGTTGAATCACTATCCCTGGAGGTGATAAAAGGTCACCTGGAGGTGATAAAAGGTCTTTAAAACACCTGTAGACAGAGCAGTTGGGAACATTGTTTAGTGGGGGGTATGGCAGTCCTGGGTTAACAGTTGGACTAGGGGATCTGAGAGGTCTTTTCAAAATTAAATTATTCTATGATTCCATAATTCTATGAATAACTGCCAAAATTTAATACATTTATATTACATCTAACACAGAATTCTAACAATCTTTGGATGTCTGACTGTTTAATTGACTTTCATTTTTTAGTAGCTAGACCAAGCCTTTAGTCCAGCAAATCTAAATTGCTATTGCTTAGCCTTACAGATTTGTATGCCAAGTTGTGTGATTCCTATCAAGCAATTAAGTCATGTAATGTTAGTTTCTTTTCTGTCACTGAGGTCGGACTTCTGATTTGATACCCTTAAACCCACCAGGCTGAGTTACTGTGATAGTTAAAGTTTAATATTGAGAAATTTTTTTACTTGTTATTACAAATATTGAAATGACACAGTATTTTATAGTCAAAATAGGTATTCTATTTCTTATGCTTGTAGTATTCATGAATTTATAGTGGATAGCTATGATTTTCCAGAAAGGTCTCAAGATGGTATAACTATGTTTCTAATGAAAAATGACTCTAACAATGAGAAACTTATGGTAAAATATAAGGCTGATACAGAAATGGTATTTCTTCCCAATACTTTTTGTGTCCATCATGTGCCCAGTGTGGCAGAAAATGTCTGTAACACAGAGCTCTGCAAGACATCAGAGGCAGAGACCTGTGACAAGAATTCTTTGCGGTCAGACCTGAGAGGGCAGACATTGTGTCAGTCCTGATCCTTCTTTAGTCCTTAGGAGTCCTATCATCTTATTCTTCTCAGTGTCACAAATGTTACAGTTTGCCCTGTGTGCACAGAACTACAAGAGCTCCATAGCCATTAAACTCACAAGCCTTTTATTTCTCGAGCTACTAGTTACTACTCTGTGTTATGAAACTGTGGTTGTACTGTGGCAAGTTAAGAAAAAGAAGAACAGAATAAAAATGCTTGTTGTAGATAAAGCAGACCCATTGAAAGCACATTGAAAGCAAGAGGCAGGTAAACATGAGCTCAGAAATAGTACACCTCAGAACTCAGGCCTTGCAAACTCAATGCAAAGCTTGCAGGCTGCTCTTAGCAATGGCAGTGCTGTGGTGTGGGGCTACAGGCTGCATTAAAAAATTCATTGCACTCACTCTCCAAACCATCATCACCACTGCAAACAAACCTACACGAGATCATTTATTTATTTATTCATCTTAGCAAGAGGAGACAGGTCTTCATTATTATTAGTGATTCTTTTAAGGCATTATGGACTTATAACTGAAAAAGAACTTATCTTGGTGATCCCATGCATTAGAACTGCAAGCCAGTAGTGTGGCTATGTTCACATGATTTAGCCTCCTGATATCTCAGATTTCTGTCTTTCCAGTTGCTTTGAGTCCTTTTTTATTGAATTAAATGAGGACTATACTAAGCCTTAGGACAGGCTATCAGTCAGATTCATGTTTGATGTAGCTCTGCTCAACATTAATTATATAAGATTTCCCATTTGAGAATATCACCAAAAAATATCTCTATATATGAGCAAAAAGTTTCTTTTAAATGAAAGCTTATTAAATGATATAAACTAGGAACACTCTAGAATGGATCCGTAATTTGTAATACAGTTTCATTAATGACTTTATTTTGGTTTCTTCATATGTTTGAGAACAAATTCTCAACTGTTTTTAGCAATCTAACAAAAGAGATGCAATTGAGCTTGATTTCACAGAAGGTTTTTGGGTTTTTTTTCCTTAATTGGAGAAACAGCGTGGAATACTGATGGGTAGTCTGATATGCAGTCCGTGCTATATGGTAATCACAGAGCTAGAACCATCTCATTCTGAGGACTCTGTCTCACAAGAGAAGGAAATTATTACAAAAATGTACAAAGTATTTTTCAAAATTTATGTACTGATTGTGTTTCTGGCCAAAACTATTGTTGGGAAATGGTTCTTGGCAAAGACACCAGGGGAAAGGAATTTTATCTTCCTCACATTTTTTGTAAGAGTTTTCTGATATTTTCTACCTAAAAAACAATTAAAAATCCATAGGTGGACCAAGTATTAATGTTCTTTCACCCCAATTATACCTAACAAGGTATTTCAATTCCTTTGTGAATTTGTTTGCAGTGTTCTCTCAGTTCATTTGGTTTGTAGATGCTTTGCCAGATCTTCTGAATCTGACAGTTTGGCAATGCCCCCCTCAAACTGTAAATACACTGACTGTTGTTTTGCTAAACTCAGGTAGGTAGGATTTGGTACTGGACAGTCCAGGAAAGTATTCTATAGTGAAAACAAAGGCTCCTAAATAAAGGAAATCTCCAAATAAGCTATCAGAGCAGGATTTTTAGCCTCCATATTAAATTTCCTTTCATGTGTTTCGTTTGTATTAAGTGGCTACCTAGGGATATTCTTTACAATTAGTTGACATATTGTTTAGGTTCTTGTTGCTACCCTATATGTATAATGATCTGAATTCAGATGAAAGAAGTTTTATCCCCCAATACCTGAGAGACTGCAACCCCCCTCCAAGTTTGCCATTTAAATCCCAACTGTGTTGTTGCCTTTAACTGTGTAAGACAGCAAGACAGCACATTTTGTAGATTAAACCAATAAACTAGCAAACATAAAAGAAACAAATCTCATAATTGTGGATTTCAATTAAAGAAAGGAAGATCAAAGCAAACATTCTGCTTGAAATTGCACAGCTGCTATCTACACAAAATGAGGAAAAAAAATCCTTCTCCAGCTAGCCATAATTTTTGGGGTGGGAGAAGGAGGAGGGAGAACTCAAACCCTGCAGTAGAACAGATTGCTTATGCTTCTCACGTCCCAGTCAGTAATACAGAAATATTGAGTAATAAATTCCCTGCCTCTCCTGATCTGAGAAGCTCCCACCATCTGTGAAAGCCAATTTGTAACAGCTTTAGTATAAAGATTCAGTAAACAGACAATCACAAGCATTGTGCCAAACTGTACCAACATTGAAGAAAAAACATAAAGCCAAAGCATGAGTAACACCATGACCTTTGTATTGCAAAATTATCCAGCAACCAAAACACTTTTGACTGCAGAGATTTTTTTTCCTTCTTTTCCCTGTCAGCAAGGCGTGCTGGAGCCTGCACACAGCTCGGCTACATCTGTGGGCTGTGTACACAGGTCTTGTCCTAATGCGCTGAATTATTATTGATGGCTGGGGCAGTTCTGCTCTGCTGGTGAACCAATAATGTCAAGGCAGTACCTGCAAGATTAATTATAGGAGAGAATGGGCTCTGCTTTCCAGGGACTGAGACTTTAATAGAGACTGAGCATTAGTTTCAGGGGATTCAACAGACAGCTGAACAAATGCCTCAGACAATGTTATACATGCTAAATCCTGGCACTTACCTCTTAGCGGTACTGAAAGAAAACTTTCAACAATTGTGCTTAAACTGTGATAAACCGAGGGCTCTATAAAGCAAATGCAAATGAAACAAACCCATACCAAGATTGCTGAAACAGGTTAGGCTCTACAAACCCATATTGCCCTTTGCAATCACCAAAGAGAAGGGAGACTGTAGCAAATTACCCTAGCATTAGCAGAAAAGGAAATGGCTTTTTGGTGACTGACAATTCTGTTTTTCAAAATACATACGACACATATACATGGAAATGTAAGTTGGATCAAAGACCAGAATATTTTATGCTGTTTCTTTTGCACCATTGCAGTGGAAATTTGTACTCCACTGGGCATTTTAGCTTTAGAGAACTGAGAATATGCAGTGGATGAAGCTGCAGCCATAGCAACAGCTACATAAATTTTCAGGCAATGGCAGGCACACAGTACACAATTTAAGCAGTATAGCTCCTACACTGGCCTCAAAAAAAAAAAAAAAAAAGGAAAAAAAAAGAAATACAAGGAAATTGGAGAAGAGGGTGTCAAATATGGCTTATTACCAAGTAATCATACCTTCCACTTTATCAAGAGCTGGGCTTCCTGCATTTTGCTTGTGTGATCAGAGAGACAGCTGAGAGCTTAACTGTATCTCTCTTTTACTTAAGCCCTCACAGATATTATTCCTCTTTATTGTTTTCATTATCTACTAGGCCTAATAGTTTTTGAAAACTCCTGGGAATTCCGAGGCCAAATTTTCAATGTATTGTTCAGCTGCCCACATCTTATGTCTCTTTATTGTTGTGCAATACTTTTGACAAAATAATCCTGAAATTAATGAGAGCCACAGGCTGATGTAGCTCACCACAGCAAAAGATAGGCTTATGAAATTAATCTCAAAAGGGAATGAAATAAGTTCAGACTTCACTGACTCTTCAGTTTCACAATTGCTAAGCACTTTATTCCTTCAAACTTGAAACACCAGCAGAACTATTAAGCAAATGCACTTGAGGCTGAAAGACCTACAGTAAAATGATACATTCAAGCTTTCATCTTCACTTTGTGTGCTTAGCTTCTGGGTGATTTCTTTCATAATGTCCTGTGAAATTCCACTGTCAAAATTTCATTGGCCACAGGTACATGGTGGGAGACCCTGAATAACTTTGCACATTTGAGATTATCCAGTAGTTTTGCAAGCCCAAAGAGGTTGACCAAAGGAACTCAAATCCTGCTCTAAAATGAAACAGCAAGGTTCCTAAAAGTTTTTTCTTCGTGCTGGAAAGAACAACAATTTTTGGAATAATGCTTTCAGAACTAAAAGATATAATTTAAGCTGGAACACACCAGTGTTTTTTCTTGGGTTTTTTTTGGATTTGTGTTTTGAATGAGTCCATGACAAAGCTTAGAGATGTTGTTCTAAAACAGACATAGCTTCACAAACCTTGCTGTTCTGACAATGAGGAGAATTCCAGCAAAATTATTTTGAAAAGAATGCAATCAATTTAAATAGTAAACTCATTTTCTTCCTCCTAAGTCCAATTAATTTTTCACCGAGAGCAGTTTCGTTCATATTAAATAAATAAAAGTACAAAATCTAAACCTAGCACCTGAGTGTAGGAAAGCATCTCCTGCTACAGTGTTCCCAGATGGGGCTTGTGAAGGAGTGAAGTTAACATAGCTTCTAGCAAAGTACCTGAGCTAAGAAAAAGAAGTGGTATTTGTTTTGTCCCTGTATCTTTTCATGCTAACATTAATTTAAGCTGCTCAGAAGACACACAAATGGTGCTCAGTTTCCTGTCATATGCCATAAAGAAGCAAAAGATATTAGAAGCCTGACTGACAGTAGGGTACATTACTATGTTTGTTACCCTCTGAAAACAAGACTAGTTAGCTAAAATGTCACATTATTCTCAAGCATATTTGAATAAAGTCCAATGTTATGGCTTTAATCTGTCTTTATCCCACAGTGGTTTGTGAACATGTGAAAAAACATGACAAAACTCTGTTACATGAGAGCATCATTCTATTTGATGTTCTATTTTGTCTTGTAGTCGAAGGTTCTGTTATTTTTTTTACTGATGGTCTGAGTTTTGGGATGAAAGACATGCTGAACTCAAAAGCCCAGACATGGATATTTTTTTCTCCCAAACACTGAAAAGTTTTAAAATAGGAAATAAAAAGTCTTGAATGTTATAAAAACATTTTTAAAATTTTGTGTAGATACGTCAGAGGTATTTCAATTGAAATAAATTTATAGTCATTATAAAATGAAAGCTCACAGCAAGAATGAAAAAGTTGCCTGAAAAAAGGTGGACTCAAACAGAAGATGGGTAGGCCAAGTCCAGAGTAAATCATAGGTAGGATAGGTTATTTTAAAACAAATAGGTCTCTTAACAATCTAATCTAATCACACAAATGGCAGAGTATATCACTGAATGCTGTTGGCACGCAAAATCGTCTGAACTCAATAAGAAACAGATTTATGTCAAAACTTCAGAGAAAAACCTCTAAATATTTGTAATATGACTTTTGAAGTCACAGATTTCTTATAACTTTGGTGCAACTCTCTCTGGTCCAACCAATAGGATTGCTTCTGTCCCTCACACTTGAAAACAAGTGGTACGAATGTATCAGACACATCTTTGGTCAGGTGATAGGAAACAGTAAGATAAAGACTAAGTCTAGATACTTTCTTCTGTGTTCTGGAATGTATTTTGCAGGTGTTCTGACCTGATCAACTTCAGTTTGTACTGCAGTACAATGCATCATGCTAAAAATCATGCCCTGTCTGAGTTTTCAATTGTTCAAATGTTACCAAATCCCAAAACTGAGTTCAAAGGGCAAGCAGTCTTTGGACGACATTAGCCAAGGTGACTTATAAAGAGAAGCAGTAAAATGAGGGGAAATGGATTACAAAACAGAATTGTCATTTCTAAATTAGATGATTCATCAAACTTAGTTATTTAGTGCAGTGGACATTATCACTCAGAAAAAGTAATATTCCACACTAGGCTTGAAGTAACTTTTAAGTGTTTAGCGAATCGTAGCTGTACCACTTTTGCCTCATATGAGTGTGCTTGCTGTGCTAGAGCACTGATACTGACACCCATGTTTTTTTATTGAGCTGCATGGAAAAGCTAATGAAGTGTTTTTAAAAGTGATTCCTACTTTTTCTGAGCACCAACTTAGTGAAGTACATCAAGTTATTTGAATCAGTGATCAAGAGAGGCATATTTTCCCATGACAAAATCAATTTCTGGCAAAAAATGCAGTAGAAATTTACAGCACAAAAAAGCACTAGCAGAATAAAATAGCTTTTAATCTCCTCCCATTTTCTTCCCTTCAAAGGATAATCAAGAGTCTCAACAACACAACTGCCACATCAACTATGGAGATATGCCCTGGCTTTTCAGGGAATATTCATTTTTTAAATTAATTATAAGAACAAAATATTTATATTGCGTTTGTGAACTTCTAGAGAAAAAAAAATCCAAACTCTGCATTTGTGTGCAATTTTCTTACGTGTGGCTGAGTGGTTTCACAGCTTTGTAACTGTATTCATACAGTTTACCTCATGAAAAATGAAAGGAATTCAAGATTTTTTGTATTTATACTTGCTGTAGTCAAGTGCCATAACTCAGGGAACGTTATTCTAGATAGGAAGCTATTAATCAAATAAAAGTGAAGCACCTACTTTCAGAAATGTGTGAGTAGTGCTCCACAGTCTCTGTTTGTGGCTCTTCATCATGGAGCCCAAAGACACCATTTTAGCCCAGATGGCTGTAAGGGATGGAAGGTGACTGCAGTTCTCCCTAAAATGGATGTTTGTAACACTGCATGACTGTGTGTGGCAAAGGAAGAGACAAGAATTGTTTTTCATCATCATACTTTTTTCCCAATAATTCTGGGGTTTTTTTTTTTCTGAAGGTCACATACACAACATTGATGGGAGTCAGAGAGAGCCAACTAGTAAGGGTGCTCAGGAAACCAGGCTGTGTCTATCTATTATTATCAGAATCAGGAATGTGTTCACTTTCAGTGTTTTGAGCCAGGAAGAGAAATAGTACCTGAAGGAATACTTCTGGCTCTTCTACAAGACTGAATTAATTTTGTCATTATCCTTAGGGTGATAAAATTCAATTTTGCTTACCATACTTAAAAGTTTTGAGCTATCTGTGCTACAACCTCACCAGAAAGGAAGGATAATTATTTTTGTAGGAATGCCCTCCTGTGACACAGGCATCCTAGATTCTTCCCCTGTCTCTAGGCAAAGCTTCTCATGAAGTCATAAACAATTCAGCATGTTTACAGGTTTAGTAGTGACCTGTGTCTTGATCTGGATATGTCAAAATCCAGGAAATAAGAAGCACAACAAAGAACAATAAGACTAAGGCAAGAAAATCAGTATTTGATGCCATTTGAAGGGAAAATCTATTTGGGATAAACAATCAGAAATTATATTTTATTTCCTTTTAAAATAGAAACCTGTTTGTGAAAATATGAGACCTTCCATTTCATTTTCTGATTTAAAATAAGATACTTTTTATTGCAGTTTGAGTTAGTCTCATAGAAGTACAGTTGAATCTGAAACTGCCTACTCAAGAATTTCTTTTCTTTGCAGCATCCTGTTTCTAGGTCAAATGAGATAGAATTTTATGATTATATGAAAGATACTGTCTTCTAACTAGATTTTATTCAGAAATTCATGATCTGATTTATCTGAATTCTTCTTTCTGCAATTCACAAGCTCTTCTCATTGCAGGACAGACTGTGAGACTTCCTCCTCAAAAATTCTCTTTTCCTACATTTCCTTATTTCTGGAACAAATGAAATAAAAAACTCAATAGCTTTTTATTTTCTTGTCCAAGGAAATAAAATATTTTCTAGTTAGTATGTCACTGATCACACCAGCTTATCTCTTAATGAAGATTAGTGTGTATGTTTCATTAATTTCCCTCTTTAGAACAGTCAGTAAGCACAGGGAATCTGAGATTTTTAGGTAGCAAAGGGATTCAGTGCGTGGTAAAATAGACAATACATCAAACTCATATACCTAAATTGAAGAAATCATTCATAATACTTCTTAAAAAAATATGGATCAAACTTATTTTCAATTAAAATGACAAAGCTGACAACATCAAGCCCATATAAAAGTAATGAAGTATGACTACTTTCAGTAGCAGAAGTGAATACCTTCTTGTGGTCTTAATATTATGTGCCTTGGGGCATTAGGGAATAGATTCTTATCTAGCATAAACTGCCATAACTACACGAGGAAGTTACAACATGTTACACCATCTGAGAATCTACTTTGAATTTCATAATCATTTGCACCTAATTTCAGCTACTCTTGGGGTTTTTTTCCTAATATAAGGAGTTTTAGATAACTACTGAATAAAAGAAATTTCTTTTGGAGCTTTGCAAAGACAACCTTTGAAACTTACTATGATGTACAGAGTATAATCTACAAATCATGTCAACAGAGTTTATTTCCTTTGATTTCACACCATAGCTCTAGGCATCTGCCATAGCAGATAGAAGCAGCTTTTGATAGCTCACTAAAGCTATCATACCAGCAAATGACTTGAAAAAAGGGCTAACAGATTTTGTAAAAACAAAAATAGGGGAGGAAATTAATAGTAAAAGAGAAACTCAAAGCTGGCTTGTGCCAAAACAAAACATGTAGCTAGACCTGCCAGACTGCCTTCAGTAGTGAGGAGCTCATGAATGTAAGTTCCCCAGTACTCTTAATCTTGTCATGTGAAGTAGTGCACAGTGGCAGAGAATGCTAGAGCTGATTGTTAATTGGAATGATAAGACTGGTTTATCATTATCTTATTATCTTTCCAGAATATAAATTTGTTCTTATTACGTATAAGCTAGGTGTTTTCAAAAACCTGTAAATTCCGCTGATATAATTGAAAATTATTTTGATTCACCTTAGGAAATGGGATTGTGTTTGATATCTTCTGTTAGATATCTGAATTTGATATACTGTCCATAGTGTCAAGCTCTGAATTACCTCAATATTTAAAGAATCTAGTTCCACAACACTTCCTGATCTAAAAAGAGAATCATCTGAAAGGCACTCCTGCATGATATTTATAGTGCAACTCTTTCTGATCTACTGAAAAGTTAACCACAAAATCTGTCTGTTTTTAGAGAAATGTTATACTCTATGCTTCAGACTGTAAAAGATGGCAAGGAGAAAAGGGAAAACCAAACTCCAATACATTAAAATGTTATTGTGAAAGAATGAATTAGACTTGGAATCTTCACCCTGCCTAGAAAGAGGGGAAGTGGGAATGGTAGGATGTTTCCTTGCACTGACTCATACCCACATATCTACTAAAGGCTGAGCTGAACTGACACCGTCTGTCAGTGAGTTTGTTTACACTGTAGTTTTAGTTCTGCATTCCACCAAGCAGCAGGGAAACAGTTTGTTCAGTGTGCTTTGAAGTTAATGATGAGAACTAGATTATGTTCAAGAAACTTTCTCTCCAAACAAGTGTTTACATGAAGAATAGTCATGATTTAGCTGGTCAGAAAAATTCCAATTGCCAAGGGACTTGCAGACCACCTTAATGTATCCTGAGCCCTAAACTCCATATATGCAAAAACCACTGCTTTGCATCTGGCACTGACAGATGTGAAGGGACACAGGGTGGTCTGTTTCACAAGCTCTGCAAACTACAGTTAAAAAGCAAGCAGTTGTAAGTAGCTTGGCTCGAGCATCCTGACATGATTTTTTGTGGAGGGTGGGGGTGGAATGATTCTGAAGAGCTTCCCAGTACAGCTGTCACTCCTGTCAGTATTACTTGAGCCACCACTGTGATAACTTGAACTCCCACCACCACTGCATCATTCACTATGCTGTTTGATCCTAGGAAACCCTGTTGCTGTACTGTGACTTCAAAGCTGCTGCCATAGCTGCATGTGTGGAAAGTTATCATCTACTGTAAGTAATAAAAAAGTACAGAAAATTATTAGCCCTTCTGTAACAGACTAAGTTTCTATTTTTTATAAATACATCCTGCATCAATGTGCTTTTAAGTTCCTAAATCGGTATACAATTTGGTCCTGGTTTCCATCTCTGGGACTGGGTTTTCAGTTTGGTGTTCATTACTGAAGGTTTCATTTTTAGCATAATATTGGTCTATTTCTGGAGCCTTCAAGCTAGTACTCCCTGTCCATAAATTAACGACAAGATGCAAGACTAATGTCACCACTACCCAAACCCTAGTCATGTCTCTGAAACACCTTCTCATTAAGTCTTTAGAAGTAGTAAATATTTCTTGAAATGGACCCTTTAAAAAAAAACCAAAAAACAAACCCAAGCCACAAACACTCACACACATCTGCCTAAAACCACAAAATAACAAATAAATAAAAAACTTTGTTCACACTGTACTTAAACATATGGGACTCCCTCCCTCATACAAGAGAGACTTTGGGTTGAGGTCAATGACATGATTTCTCTTAGAGGCACTGGGAAATTGCAGCCCTGATTATTGCTCTGTAATATGATAGGCAAGTATGGCAAAATACTGAAATAAATACTTTTTCACGTACTAGACATGCTCTTGCATGCTGGACATGAAATAATGATATGACTCATACACAAAATCTGGATTATCCTCTAGAGACAGATGCTGATCTCTTCTCTGTGGTGACCAGTGAGAGGACCCAAGGGAGTGGCCTAAAGCTGTTCCAGGGGAGCAGAAAAGTTCTTCACTGGAGCAGGCTCCCCAGGGAAGTGGTCACAGCAACAGCCTGACAGAGTCCAAGAAATGTTTGGAAAAATCTCTTGGGGTGGCCTGTGCAGAGCTGGGAGTTGGACTTGATGGTCCTTGCAGGTCCTATCCAGCTCCATGTATTCAGTTATTCTGCGATTCAACAATATATACTAGGACAGAAGTATTTAATTACTGATTCTTGATAAATTGTTACTCTTAAATAAATTATATTTATGATTTAGTGTAGGGCTTTAATAAAAATGCAGATATAATACCTAAGATTTTTTTTTTTAATTTTGGAAGGCAAGTTACTTTTAAAAAAAAGAAAAAGAAGTGCACTCCAAGTAATTAAATTTTATTTGATCTCAGAGACTTTAACATTGTTCTAAGGCAAAATTTAAGAACCTTGTTTACATAAAATGTCTGAATATTTTAAAACATACTGTGAGGTCTAAACACCTTAGAAGTCCCTAGAAATGGTCAAATTATCAGCCAAGGAGGAAGCTTGATTTGATGATTCCTGGACCTGAGTCTGTGTTTCTATATAACTTCAAAGTGTTCTTCTGCAGTTCGAAATAAAAACAACCCATGATACTTTGGTATTTAGTATTAACACTAAATCAGGGAAATATTCCAATATTATCTAGTGAAGAGGAGGAGTCACTTCTAACATTCTTATGCATTTAGCAGTCTCTAATGTATTTCAAGGAAAGAAAGTCCTGTCAATAAACCTTAACTGTTTCCCTTATTCAAAGACTACTGAACTCAAAAAGGATTTTATGAGAAGCCAAAAAGATTTAAAAGTTTCCATTTCCCTTGAATTTCATCTAGAAAGGGTGTGAAAACAATCCTGTTCTCCTTCAGGCTGGGTGGATAATCAGTTGCTATTTAGACCTTAAGATGTGCACAGATGAGAGTTCAAGGCTTCAGTGGAGATCAGTTAGGGAAATTGCACATGAGGAGTCACAGCATCAGTGTGGCAGGCGAGTGTCAGCGAGGGACAGGTACTTTAGTCTTCCTTCTTATTAATCTGTGCAGCCGTTCCAGACCAAAAGGAAAAAAATCATGATTTTCAGAGGCTTCTAGTTTAATCAGTTTTTTCCAAAATTGTGTGTGAGAGAGAAGATATTTCATCTCTCTTTTTCAAGAGTTATTTACAGTCTCGCCCTGAAATTAGTATCAATCCCTAAACATGCTCCCTTGTGCAGAACTCAGATGAACTATTTATCTCATCATATGTGATCTAGGCATCCTCTAATCTCTGAGTTTCCCTTAGTCTTAAACTTCCAGAGGCTGTTATCTGTTATTAGGGACCACTCTAACACTGATAAGCTCTTCTCCTCTTTCCTCAGTTGAATCTTAACTTTTCTCACAATATAGGAAGATTAAATTGAAACATCATGTAGGCTGCTTAAGAAGATGAAGCCGTTATGACAAGGTGATTTCAGATCAAATTGGTGAAGTTCTCCATTAAAAAGTAATTAAAGAATGAACCTAGAATACTATTTATGCTGGAATGCACTTTCATCAATTCAGTTTTTATATGTGCAGTTGGAAAATTAAAAAAGTTATCATATGAAGTTTCTTGAGAGCTGTAAATTGCTTTCATGTTCAGCGAAGGAGAAAGCAATCTGATGAATCTAATAAATTTCAAAATATACACCAAAGAATGAATGAGACCAAAACCTAATTAAACAGAACAATAATCCTGAAAGGTAAGCTTGAGACAGGTATTTATATATCCCCATTCAAAAGATGCCCACCAGTGCCCTTCATCTGACTCTTTTGAGGTCTGTTCTGTTGCGTTTAGGCTCTTTTCTTTACTTTTAGTTTTATCAGTAGTTCCCTTTTAGAACAAGGTTGCGTACTTCAGGAGAAGGAAGCATAGAAAAGATGAGTTCATCTTTTTCTTAGGACAGTAGCTCAATGGCTTAATGTTAAGCACCAGGAAACCATTCCCATCTAGCTAGGGAAATAAGATATGAGGTCTTCTATAGAGGATTCTAAAGAGGAACACTATAATCTTGTTGAGTTTTGATTTGTTGGCAAAGGTATATCTACAGCCTTAGGGTAACGGCCAAGTGACAGATGCAGGTCAGAAAGCAGTCAGTGTTTTGACCTGCCTTAGGAACAACTACCTACCCAGCAGTGTAGATGCAAAAAACTTAATCAGAATGCATACAAAAAGCCGAGCCATCTAGAACTATTAGTACTATTTTTCCTATGACACTTGCATGCAGTAAAAAACAAAAATGATCTAATAATACTCTACATTTTCAATGTCTTAAATGTCTTAAAATGACTTCATAGTTAAATAACTGTGAATAAACTTCCACAGCAGCTACTCTGAATAATTATGGAGTATGATGATCCTTAAATAAAGACTCCAACCTCTGCTTCCCTTATACTTAAATCTCTTAATCTTTAATATAAATATCTTCTCCACTAAAAACACAGGAGCACTGCATCAGCAGTTGTCAGGGGAAATTGTAGCACCCAGAAAGCCAAACAAGTCATTCACTGAAGGGTAAGCCAATGAATTGGGCTGTGGCACTTAAACAGTGTTAAAATTAGCAGAGCCAGAAGTGTGTCTGTATACTTTTGTTAGATGATACTACAAGTCACAGTATGTAAAAAGCTGACAAAGGGAGAAAAGATGAAAGTAAAAAGCTAGGATATAACTAATGATAATAAAACTCTTGGCAAGTCAAATTACTGAGAGTCTCATATCAAAAGCAACTTCGACAATAATGGGATTCCAGAGTCCATAAAATTAGTCATGATTCAAAGATAAAAACATCAACAATTTGCATAAAAGCTTTCCTTGAAAGATTTAGCACTGTGTACAAAATGAAGAGAAAAAGCACTACCATAACAGCAACACTTTAATATAGGTATCCTTTATCTAATGCTTATATAATGGAAGCCAAATTGAGCTCATTATTATCAGTGCTATTATGCTGAATACTAAATTAACTCATCATAGAAACACACTTGCTTAAAAAACTATTACCACAACATCAGTGACAAGGAAAAAAAATTGCATGCAAACTTCCTGAGATGACTAATTTGATTTCAGTGTTAACTTCTAATGCATTATTAATCAATAGTTCATTATACTTTAGGATAACATTTAGTTTATTTGTGGTTTATTTGTATACATTTCATTTCTGTAATCTTTTACTGTATTGCACTTTATTCCTATGTAAACAATGCTGGTTGCTCTGATACAGATTTACAGTAAATGCAAGTATGATAGATTTCTGTGTAATTCGAATTTGTTCTGTTTTCCAAAACCAGGAGAGGTACAAAAAGGGAGATGCAATTCAATGTAAACAATAAGTTGAAGCTACAAGAAAAGACTGAAAATTTTACATTTTTAAATGGCTTGCATAAATTTATTGTTAAAAGATATACAAAAATGGTAGAATAGGAGATGTTTTAATGTAATAGAATCATGAATATGAAGCTCCAAGGTTACTTGGAGTCTAAAAGTCTTGTGAATTTTTTTTTGGTATCAAAATAAAATGCAATATTTATGTGATGGAACATTAATACTCCTTCTTTCAGGACTAAATAAACCATGACTTGTATTAAAAGTGGTGTTTCAGAGTAATTTCAAAACTCCAATATGATTTTGTGGTAATAGAGTTAATGAGCAACAGAATAAAGGAAGTTATGGTTCCTGGAAGGCAGAAGTCCTCTTACCTTTATGACCATTTTAGCACTTAAAAAAGTTACTAAAGAGCTCCTTTTACCCAGTGTTTCAGGAAAAAGAAAAAAAAAGACTATTATTTTTATTTACTTTTCTTTAATATTTTCATTTGTATTCACATTACAAATTCAACTATAAAAATCACACAGTGTAAAAGTTAGTTGAAAATTAGAAGTGAATTGAAAAATATTTTCAAAGATAATTTCAAAATATTGAAGTCATTCTTCTAAAATGAGTTTTGTAACAAATATTTTGGAAACAAAATTGAAAACTAGTTCTCCTGTCATGAAGATATTGGGTATGATATAATCTTTCTCTGATGACATCCTATTTACAAAGGAAGTTCAGTAATCATTTGGCTTCCTAGTAATACTGGGAGAGTACAGGAAAGCTTTACAAAGGCTGAGGCTGGCTGCAAAAGGAAAGTAAAGAGATAATTCTGAGGAAATTTTATTTCCTTGTTATTAAATGGTGCACTGTCATTAACTTATAGGATGATTCACACAATGGTAATTCATTTCATCCTTGTATTGAAGGCTTGAGATATTCTCAAAAGTAAATGAGCCAAATAAAGAATTGCTATGTGATAATATGTATACAGATTTTGAAGAAATTTCTTCATAAGTTTTTCAAATTTCAGTGTCATCTTTCTTTTTGTGCAGTGGTCCTTTGTCATGAGAGAACTCTTCAAATCTGAGAGGCTGTTTCCATGGGGTAATTAAATAATATGTATACAAATCCTCTTATATTCTTTACAGTGGCATAGGCATAATTTTCATATGGTACACACATGGGCAGAAATTCCAAAACCTTAAACCAAAAAACTTTTCATTTAATGGAAAACTTGGAAAAAGATCTTCTCAGGTAAACTTGAAAACCATTTTAAATACTCAAATATTTATTTTAGTGATACAAACAAAAAACCAGAAGCATGCTGACCAGCCTGAGATGAAATATTTTATTTCATTCTCTGTTTACTTTTTCTGTTTGCTTAACTTTTTTTTTTTTGAGAGGAAATATTCAAAAAAAAGGCTTTATGAAAGGAAAAAAACCAAACTATTAGGGAAATATTTTGAAGGTATTGAAATGTGAATAGCTTCAATTAAAATTCATCAAAAAAAATAAGACTGCCAATGTGTAAAGTTTAAAGATTGAAGTCACTAAAATAGCGATTGTCTTATTTACACATTTCTAATAAGCAAAATAGCTATATATTTATTTTTCTTAAGAGACTTTGATTCTTTCTTTTTTCTTCCCACTTGTTTGGGTAACAATGGAGGGATTATCAAAAGAGGTAAAATGTTATATTTTGTGAGTTTTGGTTTCTTATCTCTTAATGAAAAAAATCATCTTCTTTTAAAACCAAAGCATAAAGTCATAGTTACAGCACAGTAGTCTTCATTGTTAAACCTTTCCTTGATTTTCTGCACTAGAACAAGGAAGACCTGGCCAAAATCTCAACATTTTCATGGCACCTTTAAGGCCCTATTCCAGTAGTTTGCCAATATGTCAAGTACAACTTACATCAATATTTTGAATGGAAGATGCTATTTCTATATGGTTACTACTGGCTGGAATATTACTGAGACATTACTGAAACAAATTTTTGAAGCATTGTTTTTCCAGTCAAAAAGATCCTCTTGCAACAGCTACATTTATGTGTAGGGAAGAGTTACAGTTTAAAACAGGTTGAAAGAATAGTGTCATGTATCTAGATAATTTATTACATGATCTCTATTTTGCAGCCAAGATACACAGTTAAAAGCATAAAAGATTGTTGGATTTGGCCTATGGATCCAGCCTTTCCAGGTCCCTTTGCAGAGCTCTCCTAAGTGACAGGGAATTTTCAATACTTGATCTTAAATTGGCTTCCACTTTTCTTAACTTGTCCAAAGGGTACAGTCACAAACCTAGTAAATGAGAGACAGAGATAAACCCTTCCAGAGAGTATTTCATCAGTATAAGAAAGCTATTAAGCTTTTAGATAGTGTCCAAAGGAGGGCAGTGAAGATGGTGAAGAGCCTCGAGGGGAAGCTGTAAGCGAAGCAGCTGAGGTCACTTGGTCTGCTCAGCCTGGAGGAGACTGAGGGGAGACCTCAGTGCAGTTACAGCTTCCTCATGAGGGGAAGAGGAGGGGCAGGCACTGATCTCTTCTCTGGGGTCACCGGGACAGAACCTGAGGAATGGCCTGAACCTGTGCCAGAAGAGGTTTAGGTTGGATATTCGAAAAAGGTTCTTCACCCAGAGGGTGGCTGGGCACTGGAACAGGCTCCCCAGGGAAGGAGTCAGCAGCAGCCTGACAGAGCTCCAGAAGCATTTGGATAACGCTTTGCAGGTACATGATGTGGCTCTTGGGGATGCTGCTGTGAAAAGCCAGGAGTTGGACATGATGATCCTTGTGTGTACCTTCCAACTCAGCTTATTCTGTGATTCTGTCATCATGTTTATCTTTCATGCCTTTAATAGGTGAAGATAAATTGCTATTTGAAGGGATTTCTATTTCACCAGACCACTAGTTGACTTAATTTCTCATTTCTGATCAGATAGATCCCATCTCTGATTTTGGAATCTAAGATGTATTATTTTCAAGTATTTTAATTGATTAAATTAATTTTCTGAATATGAGTTTTTATATTTGTACCCAAACCTACGACCACTGCAATCTATGAAGTGTCCTGGCTAAAATCATTATAGTAACCTCCACTCCCTATATTTAGTTAGGATGGTCATTGATCACATGTTGATCTTTTTTGTCCTCCCACATTCTATATAGCTACAACGGTTCAGAAACAACCTCACATTTTTTTTAATGTTAAACCAACCACCAGATGGCGACCTTACAATTGCGTAAATAAAATGCAAACCAAATTGAATGTGGATTGATTTGGTCGAGCTTATATTTAGTGGGTATTATTATTTTTTTTTAAATAAAACAAAAACCAGGGCCTCAACTGTGCATCAACTGTCTCCAGGTATTTTAATTGGCTGCAGGTTTTATTAGAGTCTATTCTTCATAGTGAATTTTTAGAGAATTTTGTTAAACTGAATTCCTTAAATTCTTCACTTTTCCTTTCTCCAGGGTAATACATTTTAGTTGTCTACTTATTATTAAATCTCTAATTACTGAAACACAAAACCCTAGCATGGGGACTCCCACAGAGTATGCAGTGCTGCATTTTTCAATGAAATTATGGTCAGCATGTCATTGCTTCCCATTTTGTATAGCAGCAAAGCCTTTTTAAAGACTTTTCAGTTTGCATAGCCAGGCTCACAAATTGATCTGTCTGTCAAACTGATGCAGGTGCCAGACTGATGTGAGTGCCAGACACATACTAAGAGCCTTTTCCAAAGTCTGAAGCATCAGCTGGTAGGCTTTCTACTGCTTAGACTAAGCTTTGGGCCAATCCCCTTTTTTTCTCCTTCAGCCTCTGTCTGATATATATCTAGGATAGATCTGATGTAGAAAGCAATTTCCTGTTAAAACTATGTCCACAGAATACGCTATTCTCCATCAATTTAAAATGGCAAAGTCAGGTATTTAAAAATAATTTTTCGCAATATATTCTTTCGCCCTGAAAAGCAGTGTTGGATTGTTCGATATTTGATCATGTTAATTGAAAAGAATAAAATGAGTAGGAGTTTGCAGACCAGACAGACCAACTATGATATTCAAGAAGATAGTAGAACAAATTGGTAAACAATCAATTTTTAAAAGCCTAGAGGAAAACATGTGATTTTGGAGAAATAGCCAACATGGATTTGTCAAAAAGAAATCAGGTCAAACCAGCCAAATTTCCTTTCCTGAAAGGCTAACCTCTCTAGATGAGGCAGAAGACAAAAGAGGTGGGAAATTTTGATGCTGGAATGAAAAGTTCCACTTAGCATTTATGCCAACAAAAGCTGGGATGAAATTACCATATAGGTACAAAACCTGTTAAAAATCATACTCAGAGATTAATTAGAGTTCATGGTCTCACCAGATAGTCTATGTTGAAGTGTGTCAGCACTTTCATCACTGGTTTGTATGATGAAAAAAACCATAATTACCTCCGTTGGTTAGAGCATGATGCTACTAACTCCAAGATTGTGGATTCAACATGGGCCACTCATTTAAGAGCTGTACTTGATGATCCTTGTGGGTCCCCTCCCACTCAGACTTTTCTGTGGTTCACAGTGATTCTGTGAAAAGTTCACCTGGGCTACTGACACTCAGGATGGGAGAGCTGACACACTACTAAGAGGAGGACTGGAATTCAGAGTAATCTTAGTAGATCAGAGAAATCACATAAAATCAACAAAATGGAGTTCAGTCAGAGGATAACAAAGCATTGCTCTTAGAGAAAGGAAAGCAGATGCATTTAAGTTGCATAAAAGATGGGAAATAAGTAGCTGGAAATGGGAAATTATTCTGGAAGGATAAATTACTTCTGCAACACATTTAGGGAGACTCACTCACTGTGGGGCAATGGAACTGATACATACAAATCATTATTTTGCTTTATTTGACAGTGATAAGTTTTCACAGAGTGTTTCAACCACCTTTGACAGTAATACTTTTGGGTACAGAATAACTGGGGTCAGTCCTGAGGAAAATAATTGTGAGGACAAGTTATTTATAAAATATGACTGACAGAAAGGTTGAAATAACTGATTTTTTGGGTTGCAGAAGACTTCAGAGACATAAAAGTTCTTCAGTAACAAATAAAGTTTCTGTAAAGGCAACAGTACTTTCTATGCCACTAGATAGGGCAAGAAACAAAGATCTTAGTTTGCAGAAAGGTTTTCTCACTATAAGGGTAGTTAAATGTACCAACCAGTTAATGAGCAGGCTTGTAAAGTCTTTTCTTGGAAGTATATAAAACCAAATTCAATAAACCTACCAGGGAGAGGTTATTCAAAGAAGCCTTAAGAGAAAAAATAATGGATGGGTTTATTCAAACTTTTGAAAAAGTTAAATAGCTATTTCTACCACTGTATTCATCAGTTGTAAAATCCTTAGAGAAGATCATCCAACACTCTCTTTAAATGGTTCCATTCCCTATTGTTTTAATGAAATTCAGTTAAGGTGCAGTGCTCTCTTTCAAAATTCTGATTGTTTCCAGAGAGAAAAGGCAGTGGACATCTTTCTTAAGAACAAATTGAAAACAATGGGGGGCAGATAACCATTTCACCCTAATCACCTAGAAGCTGGCAAGAAGCTGTGAAAGAACACAGTACTGTGTGGAATATTTTGCAGTATTCATCAGTCCTGTGAAAGGACCAACTTCAGGAATGAGATTATGAGAGGAAAAATTCTTTTATCCTACGTGACATGAAGACAGGTTGTACCAACGAATCCTACAAAAGAGTTTCAACCAAGGAACATGGAAATCTTTACCTTTCTTTCATTCTAAGGATAATTGAAGATGAAGGAACAGTATTATCTCAGCCCAAGTAATTTATGTAAAATTTTTTAAATTTATCCATGAAAGCTTATTTTCCAGTTTTCAGAAAAAATGAAGAATATAGCTTTGTTACAAAAGAAGATCATTAAATGTTTACTTTGCCTCTAAAATTCTTTACTCTGGAACAGCAAGCAGTAGTGCCACAGCAAGTATTAATATAGTAGTATCTGTAACAGAGGAAAAAATATTTTTTGATTGTACCTTCCAGTGAAGTCAAGATGGAAAAAAAAATAACCTAGAATAATGAAAAAAATATCAAGAATATGTAGAAAGAGAAATGGTATAGATAACAATTTTATATTTTCATTGTGGGCCACACTGTAGGAGAGAGACTTGCCCAGTCTTGACATTTTAAATTCATAGCACTTCAAGTCCATTTTGTGATGACAAAGAGTGAAAACAATATAATGCTGCATAGGTCATAACTGAATCAGTTACTTCATTATGAGTAATGTTGTATCAAACTGGCAAACCTGATATAGAATGAAGATTACAGAGTAAGCAATGCGGTGAAATATCTTTCACATACCCTTACTGTCCTTCAACCGTATGTACACATCTTGATCATGTCCAAGGGAAGCCACTAAAGAGCAAGCAGGGCTCTTATTTCCTCTTGAAAAATTTCCTCATTTCCTCTTGCCTATTTTTTGCTATAACTTTTTAATACATTTATTATTAAAGAAAAAATAATCATAAATTTTTAAATGCATCAAATTGTTGAGCATTAAAATCACAGACATAACTTTGATTTTTTTACTTCTTACATTCTTAGGAAGGCAAACACAGAGAAGTATCATGAAGTCCCAGACAGCCACTAGCTGACTCCCCCACCAACAGGACTGGGGAGAGAACTGGAATGTTGAGATAAAGACAGTTTAATAGGGAAAGTAGAAGACATGCACACAAGCAAAGCAAAACAAAGAATTCATTCACTACTTCCCATAGACAGGCAGGTCATCAGTCATCTCCAATACAACAGGTCTCCATCTTGGATAATTGTTACTTGGGAAAACAAATTCCATATTTCCAAACATCCCTCCACCTCTTCCTCCTTTTCCCCACTTTATGCACAGAGCATAATGTCATATAATCTGGAATGTCCCTTTGATCATTTGGGGTCACCTGTCCTGGCTGAGTTTCCTCCCAACCTCCCATGCACCCCCAGCTTCCTCCCCAGTCTGGCAGTACAAATAACAGAAAGGGCCTTGGATCTGTGTAAGCCCTGATCAGCAGTAACAAAAACATCTATATTATTATCACTGTGTCCAATGCAAATCCAAACCCAGCCCCATGCTAGTCACTGTGAAGAAAATTACCCTATCCCAACCAAACTAGTGCAAGTGGGTATCAGTGGAGGAATTCAAAAGCCATAGGCTGAAAACTTCATATTAATTTGGAAAAAGACTTATACTATGTGAATGTCCTATTGTGTATGTTTTGGTTTTGAAACATTCACTACTTACTAATTTTACACACTTTATGTTACATCCATATAGCTGGTAATTTTCAGTTATGACTAATAAGTACAAGACTCAAAAGATTATCTGCAATTTTATAAGGAGACCTTTTTTCCCAATAATTTTACCCTCTGCAGCAGTGTTATGGAAAGAGAGGTAGACTGAGGCTACCAGCCCTTCCCGAACCAATGATCCCAGAATCTCTGGAGGAATTTGTGAATTTGAAGGTAAACTTTCTGTCTTTTAGAGAGAATATAGAATCTTTAAACAGTTGAATAGATTTTCCTCCATGCATTGAGTAACACTAAATCTTTTTAGATCTATTTCAGCTTCATTGTTCCCCTGCCATTTGAATTACTGGCCCAGAAACATATAATTCAAACAGAATTCAACTGAGAAGTGCACTATAAATAATATTCTCACCATACAGAAAAGTGAGTATTATATAAGTAATATTTTAACCAAACTAGAAGAGCTCTGACTGTGCACTAACTCCTATTTTGTTCTGCAGTGTTAACACTGGGGATTATAGTTAGATTGCAGCTGGAAGGAATGGAATCTGCAACTTCCAGATTTCTATTCCAAATAGAAAAGGTTTGCTATTTAGTTTGACCATTGCTAACACATACATTTGAAAAAAAAATTAGTAGCAAAAAATACAAACATGGTAATTTGAAGTCTGGTTTAAATCTTAATATTTTTCTTTCCTACAATTATAAAATAAAATTTTTCATTCCAGTGGATTTGTCAAATGCCCAATTAAGGGCATTTTGTGAGAAAACAGAAACATCTCATGTACTGTATCATAAAAAGGAAAGAGTATTAAGTGGTTTTCTTTGATAAACTCTTAGGCCAAACTGTGCTTCTAATCTGGTCACCTAGAGGCATTTCAGAGCTGTGTGAAGCACTTTTCATTCTGAAAGTAGATGATTTTTCTGACAGGCAGATAATGCAAAATTGGACTATGTCATAAGAGGAGGGAAGCTTGAATTGACTTGCTCAGCACCTATGTATTATCCAGTATAGTCAGAATATAATTATAAAAACATGGTAGGAATTATCACATTGAAAATTCAAAGAAACAAGCACATATTTTAAAAAGTCTAGAGCTTCTCCTCTGTAGTTGCTCTAATCTTACTTTGGTTAATTTCAGTCTTTTAAATGATGATTACTACCTTTAAATTTTTCTAATGTATTTTGAATACTGATAATTTTAATTTGAGATATTTGGACAGCTTGAGAATCTTCTGATGAAACTGAGATATAATCCTCACTGAGTTATATTGTCCTCCTCCCCAGAACCCTTCCCCAGACAAATTTGTTTTGTTTTGGTTTTGCTTTGTGTTGAGTGCAGAACACAATGAGAAATTGATTGTTATACTCCTGGCTACTGCTATCCCATGGGTTTTTAAAGTTGTAACTGTAATATACTGTCCCTTTTTTCAGAAGAAGGCACTATAGGCGACTTGCTTTCATCTGTGAATGTTTGTCTATCCATCTTTTTTCTTTTTTTTCTGGTTAAAACTACCTCCAGCTAATGTGTCATTCAGGATTCTGGGTGCCCACCACCCAGGTTTTGTGTCGGTTCCTTTTTATAGATAAGCTTTTCCTGCCCTGAATGGAAGTTTCTCTCATGCTGTAGAAATTAGTCATCATGTAGAGTTTGTTCTTCTAGACCTTTCTGAAAGTGGGCTGGAGGGCTTCAGGAGGCTTTGGTGAGCTTCTACCCCACTCCAGATTGACCTCTGGTTGATAGTATAGGCTCAGTTCTCAACCTCATTACTGCTTGCCCTGTGCTGCCTGGTGCTTATTCCCAGAAGCCAGAACAAGGACTTTTGTCCCCAAAAAGACTCCCCTGCCTCCATGTGGCCCCCTTCTCCAGGCACAGCTTGTCCTTTTGTCCCAGCCTGTTCTTAGCAGCAGTCCTTGGTTATTTGCCACAGGTGTTTGAGACTTACATATTAGCCCCTTATCTTCTGGGCTTCTACATCTGGACAAACCAAATATTTTTGGTATCGTAGCTAAACTGAAAGAGATTAATTTGTGTAGGTAGAAAGAAACATCACTTTGGGTTTTTTTAATGTACAGATTGTGCAATTCTATTACTTTTTAATCTTGTAAACTTTAAATTTCTTTTTGACATAGTTATTCTACTTGTTACCATATTAGTTATTCTCTTAGTCAGAAAAAGTAATGTCAGTGAAAGCAAGGACTGTTGCCCTACTTAATTACATTAAACTATAGTCAAGATTTTATATATCTAATATCACAAAGTGGAATGAAAAGGGAAATATTTGTTAAAACAAAAATGTTTACAGTATTGGGAACTTTCTCTTTCTTTTAGCATAAATATATTCTGAAGTATGCTGTACTCTCCCGATTACCTAAGTTTTCCAGCATTTTTAAATTCTAGGCCACAAAGGTAATCCTTTTATTATTGTGATATGCAATTAATCTCTAATGTTACTTGGACTGCATATTTTTCTGCATTTCATATTAACCAAATTATTTTTACTCATTAATTGCTTGCTAATTATTTTAATTCTAAGGAAAGGATACTATTTATTGAATAAGGTGTAATACTTTGTAAAAAACATCAGAAAGTCCAGCCCTCAATTTTTCAGTAAAGCACTGTTGCTGTCCTTGTCTAGATGCCTTTAAAATATCCATGCAACACAGGTTCAAAATTGCCCTTCAGGGTGATTATCATAACTGTAATTTTGTAATAAGTCATAGTCTTAAAATAGGCAGGATTGCAAGATGGGTTCAAAATGAGCAAATATCACAAATCTAATTCCTGGATTCTCCTGGCTATGCTATTTAGTAGTGATTCCAGATAGTTTGTACTTTACAGCAAACACTTTCTATTAAGAAATTTGTCACTTAATTTGATTATACTATTGTTGCTCAAGTTGAATGAAGCCCATGGTCCAGGGAAAGTCCACTTAAATAATTTAAACTTTTCAATTAAAAGAAATATTTTGTGTTAAAAACTGTGTATTGAGATTAAAAATGGACATTAGTGTGAATAAAAAATGTTTCATTTACAAAGCCTAAAACAGAATTTCATACTTATGAAAGGTACTAGGAATCTGCCCTAAGTGACACTATCCATCAACAGCTGGGTGATACAGGTGTGAAATATTCTCAATTTACTGTTCACATAAACTCCTCCACAATCTCATTCCTAGATAATGGAAATGAACTGAAATTTTGTTAGTGTAAGCATGAGAGGATATTTCTGTACCATAGTTCTTCTTACAGTTAAGTTCTTAGTTCAGATTTTGTGCTACCTTCTATGCCATGTTTTTTTCATTTTGTACCTGTTGAAAACAAACTATCCATCCTTGAAGGAAACAAATCTCTCAAGCCTACAGGGATAGCAGCATAGTTCTACTATACAGTTCTACTATAAATCAAGTTTTTCCACCAAGAACTAACTCCTGAAAAAAGTGCAAATTGCTATTCCCTGAAAAAAAAAAAAGAAAAATGCCCCTATAATATGCAGCATTCTGTATGGGAAATGTCATTAAATACAATATCCAGTGTTAAACCAAATGAGTCTGATAGTCCCCCACTTAATCAGTTACTTATGAAATTAGAATTCTTGTTGCAGAAGCCTTACCCATGAAATACAGAGGTTCTGGTGTTGTATACAAATTGAGAAATCTCCAGAGTTTTTGATACTCATTTAACACCTAATTTGTATGAAACTGAAAGGTCATAAGCTCCCAGCTTCTCATGAGCACAGTGAAGTACACAAGAAGGGGTCATTTTCATTGAATACAGAAGTGAGTTTACCTCAAAAATATTTTACATTTATGAATTCCATGTGGTTTTGTTCCAAGTTTGGGTATTATATGCCTGATATTTTGAAGTAACTTCCTTACAATTTAGGTCAACTTTATTTTTATTTCTTATACTTAACTTTATATTACATTTCTGCAAACTCAAAGAACTAGCTATTATTTCAATGAATAAAATGCTTCATAATCAAGACATTCTGTTTCGAATGTAACAGTAGTTAGGGCTCTTTATTTCACAATTTCCACTATTACCTTTGTTGTCAATAGCAGTTACCTGTATAAAGAACAATATTGTATCATTTGATACAAATAATCATGAAATAATTATAACCATAATAACTGATGAAAATGAGTTATTTTCTGTCTAAAGGTAAATGAAAGTCCTATAATTTCAGCTGAATTAATGAACTAATAAGTAAAGTATGAAGGGGCTGTCTCCCAAAAATATATGAAAAGAAAAAAAGAATAGTTCGTAAATCATGTATTTCTGATTAAATCATTGAAAATAACTGAAAGCCATAAAATAAGAAGGTGAAAAATTCAAGCTGTTCATGACAGTACTAGATCTAACAAATGAGATACAAGAATTTAGTAGAAAGATCCACAGAAATCCACAGAATTTCTTGAGTAGCTCTTTTTAATTTTAGCCTCAGTGGTTTCCTCTATGATAGCTTTTCATACAGTGCTTTGTAATATAATGACTGCTGTTGATAAAGTAACCAACTTACATAATTAAAGAAGCATGCAAAGCATGAAATTTTTAATACATTCTGTAAACAAACATATCCTGTGAGAGTGACAAGTAGTCATTGACTTATGCAGATTTGAATCATTCTCTGCTGAGAAGGAAGTTGTTCCAAGGATCCTGAGAGAAAGAAATTGTACCAAGGCAGACATCAGAAATAATTGTTTTTATTTAAATTCCTAGATTTTTCATGGTATAGCTAAGAAAGTTTTCTTGAACTGAAGCAATCAAATTAATCTGTGCTTTAGAAGTATTAAATCTTTAATAAAATACAGAAATTTTTGCAAGCAGAACAGACTGGGAACCTGAAAGCCCAAAATTTGTTACTCTTCTGTTTTTACTCTTACTTTAGCGTTATGAAGATAGTTAATACAATCAGTGTAAGATTTGATGTTTTGCTGTTTTGCCTGTTTATGTGAGGGATCCAGAGAAATAATTAGTAAATCCTTGATCCTACATTTTTTGTGGGTATTTAGTCATAATATTAGTTTAATGGTTGAACTCAATGATCTTAGAGGATTTTTGACAAAAAATACTGAGACTCAATTATTTCTGTTAAACTTGTTTGACTTTTTCATTTATTTATAAGATTAAGATCTCTAAAGAATAGAAGTGAATGTTCTTGGTCAACATGACCATTTTTGCTACCTAAATTTTTGAGAAATATTTGCAAAGAAAAAATATGCACATCCTTTCTATGCAAAAGTATTAAGGGTTCCCATAACCCATTCTCTGAGAAGTCATAGATGTTTCACTCCGTCATCACCCAATCAAAGCTTATTCTTTTCAATTGTGTATCTTTATGTACTCTGACATCGCAACTACAGTTTCCTATTGCAGAAATACCAAATATTCCAGTGTACAAATAATGATCTCTCTTTGTTGCCTGGTTTAAAGAAACAATTTAATTTTAAAAAATTCATGAAAATGCTGTACCAAAGCATCCAACATACATGTTCTCAGTTATCCCCTTGGGGATATCCACTGAGTATAAAACAAGCTTTAAAAAACTAATCATAGAATTATGTAATTTTAAGAATACCCATCTTCTGAAGGTGAAGGAGTTCTTCAGATTAAATGTATTTGTATATTCTTACTCTGTACTTTTTTCTTTTTATACACCTACAAATCATTGATGCATAAGCATCTGAGAGACCAGTCACTCTTACTTTCAGGTTTATGTTGAACAAATGTCAGTGGGTGACAACCTAAGTTTTACTGGTGCCATAATGTAATTGACCAGTACTTTTGCTGGTCAATTAGTACTTTGACCAGTACTAATTGCTGAAATTCCAATAGCCTCTGTGGTGGGCACTTTATCATTCTGACACATTTTCCTCCAACACATGGGGACCAGTAGTGGTACATCCAAACCTATTTTTCACTGTAAGCCACTAAACTACTGACCAGTAAAAACCTGACCTAAACATTTAATATCCAATAAGAATTAATGAACCAGGGGAGCCATACGTTTACTACATGGCTTGTTGGGACAGCCATTTTAGCAGTTGCAGAGTTCACATAAAACCATTCAAACAGCAATTTTTTCCCAATGAAAATTTTTAGATGAGACTTTTTCACAGGGAAAGCTGTAGTGTATATCTGCATGTTAATATATCTACATATAGGTATATATTCTGCTCAAAAAGGGCATCTACTGAAAGTCTGGAATTAGTATGGCTCTGAAAATATCTTTTTGATGAAGTCATAAGGATATGTTAGGAGAAATGAAGTAATCAATGTTTAATATAAGAATGCCTGTGTAATTGTCAGGGATTATGTCTATAGGCCAGATAAACAAGGAAATTTCAACCTGCCTGTAGCTCCTTAATATTGTCTAATGCAATTCAGTAAGGCCATTGTCTTATTTAAAATAACAAGAGACCAGTTTAGTGAGCTATATTGGCATGGTGCATGGAATCTTTCTCTAAAAGTCTAACTGTAGTGATTGGGAAAACATAGCTATTATAATATTGTAGAAATAATCTGTCAATAAAATTGAACTTCAGCATGTGAAATGTGTACATCACGTAATCATTGTGTACATAAACTTGCAAATAAGCAAGTGCAAATAAAACAGTTGAAATACCAACAAAAACACTCATGTAAAGACTAGTGATTAAAACTCCACTTATCTGCACCCTAGCATTAGTTAATGATTACTCAGTTCCACTCTACTTATGCACCTAAAGTACTCTATAAAAGACTACTAAAGTACCTCCATATTGTGCATCTAAAGTACTTAAAGTAAATTAGAAATAACTTAATAAAGTTTTAGAATTAGCTAAGCTTTAAGAATTCAAAGAATTCAAATTTCAATCTTTTCCCTTTTCTCAGTACCCAGAAGTGTAACATTGTTAGTTCTCCATATTTTTAAAACTGGATATACATTAGCAAGCAGTATGATGCAACAAATTCTTTTACTCTCAGGTGAGAAGGGTACTTTGGTGCATGAACTGCAGAATGGTTGGGCAGAACCAAGATAATTGACAATCAAACTATCATGATCACAGCTTGTCCCTGCGATGGCTCTAAGCTGCTTCAGAAACAGAATGTTACATTGTCATAAAACTTTCACTTGACCAGATTTATGTGTCTACATCAAAATGAAGCTGTGAAAGCACCAGAGAAAATATCAGATTTGTAGGGAATCATCTTAATAGTTCATTATAAATTATTTGTTTAACATCTTCTATGAAACTGCTTTAAGACCCTTGAAATTTTTTTGCAAAGAGAAGATACCTTCAGCATATATGAGCTTACAGAATGGTAAATTTCTATATTCAACACAATAAACAAAAAATAAAGGTATAAATATATTAGTGGGTTTAGATCTCTCAAACCTACAGGACAATCTACACTGTGATTAAAGCCTCAATTAATGAGCTCATTAAGAAGCATAATGAACAAACTTGGCAAGCAAGGGCTCAATCCTCTTTTCTGCCAGACCAGCCTGTCACATTAATTCCCTTATTATCCATTTAAGGCATAAGATTTCATTATTTATAACCTGCAAGTTAATATCATGCACCTATGAACAAAAGAGATTTTTTTTTGTTAGCTGATGCTGAGGGTCCTCCTTCTTCTTCCTCCATCTCATTGTGAGTGTCCTCTGTATCTCATTTGGAAGCAGGAAAGACTCAGTGATCCATCTGCCATTAGATCTACTTCTAAAGTTTTTTTGGGTAAACCAGTTTTACACCCTGCAGCTTGAAGGTTTGATCTAGACCATTTCCATACCTTAGTGAATTCTGAGGAAACGGGGAAGAAAAAAACCAAAAAATGATAGTGGCTGCAGGAGACATCAATTTTCATGTCACCATGAATGCATAACAGCCCTTCAGCTTCTCCTGGCCACCTTTCCTACCTACCTGATGCTCTTGACTTGACCTAGTGCTGCAGCTTCTAGCGTCCATCGGGCCTTTGCATGAGCTGGGTTAGCCAAAATCGAAGCAGCAGTTGAGTGAACAGTCAGCTTGGTGCAATAAAATACTTGAAGAAATACTTTAATAGATGTAAAACTATTCTTTTAACCTTTTAACTATACATGAAATGCAATTCAAGGTGAAAAGGATATATGACATTAAGCAGCACAGATATCCATTCTCCTTACAGCTATCAGTAAGATATATGAATTTCCTTTTGCAGTAGGCTGATAGCAGTTACGGACACCAAGTATTTTTATGTCCATTATTCTGCATAATTCTCTGTCCATTTTGTAACAATATTGAACTTATGACACTTCTATTAGAAATCAAAGATCACAGTAAATAACTTTGATACTGTCTTGCTGCATAATACAGCAGTCAGACATCTGTGATCTGAAAAACTAGCTTGATATATACCACATAGATTCTTTAAAATAGACCTTTCTATATTTTCACAATGTAAATAAATATGCCAGCCTTCAGGTACCTTGATAGCAGAAGAAATTATATCAGCTGGAGGCAATCTAAAGAAGAGCAAGGGAAAAAGATTATTGGATGGAAAAGTTGCTTTATTTAAAAAGATTTAAATTTTTGTATACAATTCCTCTGACTCTTTCTTTCATCTAGATGATTTCACTAATCTAATTTGTAACATGTCATCTCAAACACCCGTATCAACACAACTGACAGGATAGTCAATTGCTTTGGGAGGAACAAGGGAAGCAGATAGGAAACAGAGAGACTGTAAGACTCTTAAACTAGTTTGCAATATAGTATTTTACCTATGGTAGAAGTCAATCAAATTTTTCTCATGAATCACAGAATCACAGAATTGCTAGGGATGGAAGGGACCTCTGGAGATCACGTAGTACAACCCTGCTGCCAAGGCAGGTTCACCTAGAGCAAAATTACACAGGAGCTTGTCCAGGTGAGTTTTGAACATCTGGCAGCATATACTTAAGTAAAAAAAAAATTGTGAAGGTCCCATTTAAGTGATTCTAAAACAATTTATAGAAAAGTCTGAGTCCTACCAAGGCTCCACATAGCCCTGAAGCAGAATGTGGAAGATAAGCTTGTTGAGAACACTTATCTGCAAATGAGTGGATCATAGTTGGGTTCTGGTGTAAGAGAACTGATCTTGCAGTAGGAGCCAACACATAGCTGAAGCCTCAGAGACAAGGCTGTAGCTTCAGGAGACAACTGAATGCACAGAGGTGGGAAAAAAACATGGTGTAGGACCTGGTCACAGACCCTTAGCTCAGATGATAGAAGTACCCTGCCAGGAGATGTAGAGGAGTTTCAGTGGAGAGCAATGTTTTCAGTAGTGCTGTGCTTAGCTAGGGTCATGGGTTTTATGTCATAGTAGGTGGGAAAATGACAGAGGTTATAAAATAAGAGAGACATCAACATGTTTATGTGCCCATCATTATAGGTGGAGGAAACTTCTGCCTCTATTATTGCTAGTGTCATCAGTGGGGCTTAAATGAATTAAACTCATTCTCACATGGTATTCCTAGAGAGGAAGCCTACATTAAGGATGATAAAATTGCTCCAAATACCTGTCTTTTTTATACAACATGCTTCTTAGAAGTTTAGTATCTTTCTATATAGTTTTAGTATCTTTCTATATAGTTAGAAACTAACTCTCAAAATGCATAATTCAATTCTCTGTTACAAATTGAGGCTGTTCTTTACTTTTACTTTATGATTACTGCTTTAATTTTTCTCTTCCCTTTCTGCAACATATATCTGTATTTTCAGTGCTTTAGTGGTGAAAATGAAACTTCCAAAAGAAAGTTCTATTTTCCCTATTCTGAGGCCTGTTTCCAGAAGGATATTAAGAATGCTGTTCTCATGGGAAAATACACTTTTATCATTGTGTGAGTGATGCCTTTGAAAATCCAGAGATTATTCTGCAAGTTTTAACATATGCAGAAGTTACATATCATACTGCTTCAGATAGAAAAAAAAAGAATGTTGATGGTAGATTTTTTTTAACTCTCAGTTCCCAAGGGAGTTTTTAAAATGTGTCTGCCAAATCTAAAAAGATTTTGCTTTAGGAAATTAGAACAGCCCTGCATTTGATTTTAAATACCATTATTTCAAATAAGTCCCAAGAAAGGTAGGGCTGCAAAGAATGAATAGAGCAAAATCTTTTCCTTTTTCTTAGGAAAATATTACGTTTGCAGTAAAATAATAAAAGCTAAAAAAAAGTGCAAACCATATGAAATACATTTTATACTATGCCTCTGGGCTGTCACTCTCTTCCAAATTGCAGAGGACCAGACCAACAGAAAATCAAGGTTACTGAGCTAGAATATATATTCTGGCAAACATCTTTAGGAGAATTTGTGAAGGGGAACTTTGTTATAAGGAGAATAAAATTACATTTGTATTACTTACAATTATTTGCTCCTTGAATAAGAATATAATTTTTATATATATATCTCAAAAAAGAAATAGAAACTGAGAATGAAATTAATAGCAAATTTGTGAGTGTGTTTTCTGATTCTTCCCAATATGAACATTGTGCTAATCCAAAGGCTATACAATAGAAATGTTGCAACTCATGAAAAAGAAATTTCTAATATTTTTCTTTACAGAATATTTCCAAATAACTGTCAGAAAAGATCTTTTCTGCCCCTATGTATGCACCTCAACAGTCACATATCATGGTGTCTTTTGTCTGTTTCCAGATGATGAAAAATTAAAAAATTGATTAATGGCATAAGTTAAATATAATTACAAGAAATAATTTTTAAATTTTAAAGTTGTAGTTTGGTGACTTTTGCTCATTAATTACAACTCTGGAGGTTCGTTTCTCCAAACTACAAAACAACATTTATTTTCACTTTTTGTACATGCCTTTTTAAATTTGCACTCTGTAGCAGCTGCAACTGTGCATACAAACCTAGTTATTTTAAGTCAGGCAGCATTATGCTCCATTCTACCTGATATAACAAAGCTAGGAACACCAAAATGTTCTTTAACACTAGAGCATGCTCAGTAGAGATGAAGTCTTAGGTGAATTTACTTGCTACAACCTACTAGGTTTCTATCAGGCATATGTAAATGTACATCTTTAAAGATTTCCATCTTAGTGTTGTGTCTCCAGTTGTTAGAAAAAGTATAGGTTATAACCCTAACACTGAGGGTATGTGTTTTGATCAATTTCAAATTCCAGTTTGAACTATGGGGCTGCTACAGTGTTCTGTTTAAACATTTTTAGCAATCACTTTTAATTTGAGATTGAAAAGAAAGAAAGGTTTTCATTAATTTATTTTCAGAAGAGGTTGGAGTATTCCTCTATGAAATTTAAAAAAAAAAACCAAAAAACAATATTCAAGCAGTTTTATGAGAAAAAGCCTTGTAATGCAAACTGTGAGATGGCTGAATCCTTATTACCTAGCTCTGCTACTGATGAAAGGTTAAATCTTATTTCTTATATTTACATGGAGAAAAATCTTAATCTCACAGGGATTTATAGAAAATTATTCCATCAGTGTGAGAAAGTGACAGGACTACAGGTTTGGCAGAAGTAGAATTGCACGCACAACAGAAGAGGTTCAAAAAGCCTTGAAGACTGACTACAAAAAACCACTAAACCTTAAAAAACCATCTTTCTAAGACAAATGCTGTTCTATGTTGTTATTTCACATAATTTTCTAGATTAAAACCTTCATATATTTTCAAGGAGAATTTTTGCTAATGATTGTTCTAGTCCAGTCCCAGTACATTTACAGAGTGGGAACAAAAAGTTAGAAAGTTATCCTCTATCCCCTCTGTAGTCCATGACTTCAGGAATCAGGATCTGCCAGATAGGCACTTAACCAATTACTGTTCCAGAAAGCCATGTTTACCTAATTCTTTTTATAAGCTAAGATAGTTTAACTGGGCAATAATCCAACTTTCATGGTAGCATGAGATGAATTGAAGAACACAATGTCATTATGTCAATTAAGGATGTGCAATACTGCTCTTCCGAGAGTGAAATGTGCAGAGCCATTGGGTTCTAGCAGTAACCATGCACCCCAGAGTAATTGGTCCTTATGAAAATGGACGACAGTTGTTAAAGAAAAAGAATCTATGTATGACTCTAGTCAAGGCTGGATTTTTTAAAGACGCTATGGTGGAATGAGCAGGAAAATCAAAAGATTAAGAGGATGCAGTGCATCACCTATTGCAGTTCCTCATCCCCAGAATCTCTTATTTATATTTGCAAAGCTGCTACATATGCATCTTCAAAAGTGTTTTTAATTATTCAGGGCCTAGACTTTCTTCAAACCAGTTTTCTTAGGATCAGCTCCTAGATCATGACACCTGCAAATGTCAGAATTTTACAAATAGCTAGGTTTACTAAATGATTTTAACTGAAGATCAAAACTAATTGAAAATAACTTAATTATGCAAGTGCTAGGCACAGTTTGTATAAGGACTTTTTATATCCCTATTGCTTCTTATTTTATCCTACCTATATTGCCCTGCTATTGTAACTTATGTAAGAGACATCAGGTTCACACAATGTTTATATAATACCATTTACAATAAGTACTAAAATACTAATTTTTTGTATGAATTTTTAACTTTAGTCCAATCTAATAATAATTATTCATGTTTAATGAACACTCTAAGAACCAAGATCTCTTTCCTACTTTCAAGAATTTCAAGTTTCTGATTATCTGTATTTCATAATTCTCCAGCTGGTTGCCTGAATTAACACTTGTTTCTCCTGAAAAAGCATTACTTCAAAAAGCAGTAGTCAGCTAGGAGAAATGGGGAGAAATGGGGTGAATCTTGAAGTTTCTGGACTAACTCACAAACTTCTACATAAAATTTGTCATGAATACAGCCAAATGGTTTATTATTGCAAAAAGGGAGAAAAAAAAAGATAGGTATATTTATTTATTAAAATAACTAAAGGCAAATCCTTCAAAATCAAGAACCTCTGCCAGTTTCCATTCCAGGAAAAACATTTTGAGAAAGGGGACAAGAATGTTAATTTAAGCAACTGACATTCCCTGCATGACTTTTCCCTCAAGTTTGTGCTTAGAGTTAGGGAACATATAATGAAGGAAATTCTGTCCGAAACTTCTTACATAGGAAAAGCATGGCAGTTGGTTCAAAATTACTTTATTATCACATATCAGCCAAGAAGATTGTTTCTTCAGAATACCCAACAACAGAATACCCCAATATCATAATCAGCTCTTATGGTTTGATGTAGATGACACTGTGCTGCTTTCAAAAAAACAAATTGTTTATTTAGTTTTGGGGGAAAGCAGGAAGAGGTGAAGTAATCTTCTGCGTTCTGTGAATGTAGAAAAAAACCCCAAACAAAACAAACAAAAAACCACCACCAACAACAAAAACAAACAAACCCAAAACAAAACAACAAACCCCCCCAAAAAACCAACCAACCAAAACAAACAAACAAAAAACCCCAAAAAACCAAAAACCAAACCAAAACCAAAATAAAGCCAAGAAAACAGCAACAATGAACCCCCCCCCCCAAAAAAACAAACTCCAAAAACCCCCACAAAATAAAAGTTTATATATTTACATTGAATATCCATGATCAAGGTAAACTATTTGGATAGGCGTCTTCTTTGACCAACTGCATTTGGCCAGGGCTTGTGACCATAGACCTATTGTGAAGTGATGGGGTGGGAATTAAACTAATTTTATTTGTTCTGACTAATGAAAACCTGCTCCTTTGGAACTTGGTGGAAACACATATTGATCCAAGAGGTTAAGTCTTTATTGTACCACTTTGTTATTTGTTTGAACTTATAATTTAAACACTGAAATCATATCTTGATAGTGTTAAAATGGTCATGCTAGGCATGGCAGCTAGCATCCAGTATTCAAATCATCTGTGAATTTTCAGTAAGAAAAGTTTATGCTCAGTCACTTTGTGATTTATATTATGTTTCACGGTGTTTGACACTGAAGTTCTGCCTCTAGTGTCTGCCTACTAGGTTCTTATTTAAAAAAAGAAAAAATGAAAAAAAAAGAGGAGAAAGTCTTTATAATAAGAGAGGGGAGAGTTAAATCTTTAACTTTCACTCAACACAAAACTGAAGTTGATAATCGCTGGTAACAATCCAGTCTGTTATTTGACCCAGTGCAGAGAAAGGACATCAGGGTGCATCTGGATGGGATCTGCTTCACATGCTGTGTCTCTTCTCTTTATTGCTGATTGTTCAGGCATGAAGAAAAAACACTTCCAAAGAGCACATTCACACACTGATGGAACATAAACTTTATCACACTGTTTAGCAGTATGATCATTCAGGATGCAAGTCAACCTCAGGGCACCTAGTCTAATGCTTCTGTTTTTAACTTTTTGCAAGAACATGTCCTGCTGCTGAACTTCACATAATATTAAAGGACAAGCCAGTAGCTATGCCTGTTATATTTTTTCATTCACATAAAATGAAAATTACGCACGGTTTGTTTTGTTTTACACATGATCAGAAAATACAGTCTAGAATTTAAAGAACTGAATTAACAATTTATTTCCTGTTGGTTAAAAATGTCTGCCTTCTAGGAATCAAAAGCTCAAGTTCCTTTTTCATCCTATTCCCCAAAAAACTTAAATGACCAAACATAATGCAGTCAGTGGGAATGTAGGTTTGTCCAAAGTATCTCCATTCTATTAATGAGCAAGGTGGTTGACACCAGGATTATGTCACTTTTTACACAGCTGTGTCTGGATTTTTTCTTTGGGTCCGGGGGGAAAAGAAAAGACAAGGCCAATACACCACTCATGCCTCACTTAACTCAAAAGCCAAGAGTACTTTGTAGTATTGGAACTGCATGAACATCCAAGGGTCTTTGAAGACATGGTCCCAAGTCCTTGTGGTAAAATATATTTCTATTATTGATCATTAATCCTAGTGAATATGAAACATTTGACAAGAGATTTAACTAGGTTTATGAACAAGGCAGCAGTCCATGAGAGCCCAAAATTAATTTTTAAATAAATTTATTAAGAACTTAACTAGGTATTGTTTCATTTAGCTTAGCATTATAATTTAAAGTGAATTCATAGATGACTTCACATAGGCTGTTGCCAGCTGAACAAGTAGTAAAATATATGTGTTCCTCACAGTTTTGGGACATGCTCCAAGCCTCATCACTGCTTCCCTTGGAACTAAATTCTAGCACACAAAATATCTGATGAGAGTTGTCACTCTAATAAAGATACATTAGTTATAATGCAGATTACATCCAACAGAGAGAATTGCAAGTGGTATCTCACTGTCATTTTTCAGAGGAAAGCTGGAACAGATATGGGCAATATTTGAAAAACAGAACTCTTTAGATCCCCACTGGTAACATCAAAACATTTGTACAAATATAGTCCTATAACCTTTTGAGCAGCTGCCAGAGGTTAGGTGACTGGAAACTATCCAGCAATTACTGGATATTTTTAAGAACTACCAGTAGATCTGGTCCAAATTTGGTGTAGGAAGGTGAAGAAAGAGAGGTGAAGAAATAGTAGCAAAAATATATTTCTGGCTAAAACTAGAAGAGAATATAAGGAACTCACATCTCTGTGACAGAGATCAGTTTTTGTAAAAGATTTATTTGACTGTTATCATGCACTTAAATGTCATTTACATGTACATCAAGATCTTTTCACATTAAGAGCTGAGAAAGAAACAGGAACAAAAATAAGTCAGATCTGAGTTATAAATTGGAAGCATGATGGTAGGAAGGCTAATAGAAATCTAAGCAATTTAAAAGAGTGCAAGCAGAATAAAGCACTTATCTCAAGGGAAATGTTCATGATCACAGCATAAAAACCAAGAAATACATACATAAGGTTGCTCTCAAAGACAGTGCTGGTAAAAATTATAAATTAAGCAGTAGAAGAATTTAATCCCTTCCAATACTTTGGTCATAGAATATCAAAGGTCACTGCCAGTTAAAGCAGTACCATACTGCTAATAACTGCCTAAGTAGAGAATAGCATAAGAGCCTTGATTTCCATTTTTCCTTTACTCTATTCACTGGAATATTACATTGCCTTATGTCAGCTTTCAAGAGCCTGATTTATCTTCTCAGAAATTAAAATCTCAGGCTGAAGCAGAAATTAGTATTGTGTGGACTAATTAATTAAAGATGAACTTCAGAAATGTACTTGTCTTGATTGAGGAAGTTCCTCAATTTCCTTACTTTTTTGGAAACAGTTTATATTGGGGTTATGATATAAGGTTTTGATAGCAGGGGGGGCTGCAGAAGTGACCTCTGTGAGAAGAAAGCCTGTCTTGGACAAAGTGAATTCCACCTGGCTCTAAATTGTACCCACTGCTGGCTGAAGCTGAGTCTATCAATAAAGTTAGTGGTACCTCCCTGAAAACAGATCTGAGAAAGGGTAAAAACCACATTGTAGTATCTGTAAAAGAGACAAATGAGAAAAAATTGAAACAACCCCATGGATACCAAGTCAGGGAGGCAGGAGGAGAAGGACTTGCTTCAAGCACTGGAGCAGAGATTCCTCTGTAGCCTGTGGAGGTGACCATGGGGAGATTGTCTGCTGGCAGCCCCTGGAGGACCATGTCAGAGAAGATATCTACACTTCAGCTCAGGGAGGAATCCATGCACATGGATGTGGCCTGAAGGAAGCTGCACACCCTGGTGAGCCCACTCTGCATGGGGCTCCTGGAAGAAACTACAGACTGTGGAGACAAGCCCACATAGAATTGTCTTTTTTTTACTTGAATTATGGTCCATGAGGGACCCACTCTGGAGCAATCTGTTCCTAAAAGATTGTCCATGAAATGAACCCATGGTGGAGCCACTCTTGGAGAACTACAGTGCGTGGGAAGGACAAGTTGTTGCAGTTGATAAAGGACTGTACCCTGTTGGAGGGGACCCCATGCTAGAGCAGGGGAGAAGTGTGAAGAGGAAGGAGCAGCAGAGATGCAGTGATATGAACTAACTGCAGCCACTATTCTTCATCTGCCTGCACCACTGAAGGTGGGAATGAGGGAGTGAAGTTGAGACTGGGAAGAAGTGGGTAGTAGGAAGGTGTTTTTTCTTCTTTCTAACCATACTACTGTATTGATAATTATTAATTTAAAAAAATAACATTCTGCAAATCAAGGCCATTTTTCTTGCGACCATAACTGGAGAGTGATCTCCCCATCTTTAGCTCAATAGATGAGGCTTTCTGTTTTGTTTTCTCTCTGAGAGGGAGAGAGAGGTGCTGGGTGGTGATCTAACATCCAGCCTGGATTAAGTCACCAGACTGGTTGTTTTCAGTATTTAGGAGAAAAAATAGCAAAAGTTGAAGACTTGCTCAACTGATATAATATGAACATGAGAACAAATTATTGTGTACAGTGTTAATAAATGGATTAACATATGTATTTAATGTCATCATACTGTATATTTATTTTATATCTTTTATGTATTATTTAATTATATGGGTATCTATTCTCCTTTGTGATGATATGTTAGATGCTCATAATATATGAACTGAAAACTAAAGTAGGAAACAGAAGCACAGAATGATTTAGGTTGGAAAAGACCTTAAAGGTCACCAAGTCCAACCATAAACCTAACAGTTTCAAGTCCCATAAAACCATGTCCCTGAGAGCCACATCCACATATAGTTTAAACACCTCCAGTGATTGTTACTCCACTGCCTCCCTGGGAAGTCTGTTCCTGTGCTTGAAAATCTTCTCAGTGAAGAAGATTCCTAAGATTCAATCTACATTTCCCTGGTACAGCTTGAACGTGCTTCCTCTTGTCCTATCCCTCATTACATGGGAGAAGAGGCCCCACCTGGCTACAGCCTCTTTTCAGGCAATTGTAAAGACCCATAAGGTCTCCTCTGAGCCTCCTTTTCTCCAGGCTGAACACCCCCAGCTCCCTTAGCTGCTCCTTATCTAACTTGTGCTCCAGACCCTTCCCCAGCTCTGTGCCCTACTCTGGACATGCTCCAGCTCCTCATTCTTGTCTTTCTTGTATTGAGGGGCCCAGAACTGGACAGGATTTGAGGTGCAACATCACCAGTGCCAAGTGCAGAGGGACAATCAGTGCCAAGTGCAGAGGGACAATCACTGCCCTGGTCCTTCCTGCTGGCCACACTATTGCTGATACAGGCCAGGATGCCATTGGCCTTCTTTGCCACCTGGGCAAACTCCTAGGTTTTGTTCAGCTGCAGCTGACCAGCACCCCCAGGTCCTTTTCCACTGGCCATCTTTCCAGCTACTCTGTCCCAGCTTGTGGAACACTCTGGGGTTGTTGTGACTAGGGGCAGGACACAGCACTGGGCCTTGTTGAAACTCACACTGTCAGCCCTGGCCCATAGTCCAGCCTGTCCAGATCCCTCTGCAGAGGCTTCTTACCCTCCAGCAGATCAACACTCCCACCCAACCTGGTGTCATCTGCAAACTGATTGGGTGCACTGGATCCCCTTGCCCAGATAATTGATAAAAATATTACCAGATCATTGATAAGAATATTAAACAGGTCTGGCCCCAGTATTGAGTCCTGGAGAGCTGCACTTGAGACTGGCTGCTGGATGGATGTAACTCCAAACACCAACACTCTCTGGGCCTGGCCATCCAAACAGTTTTTTGCCTGCTTAGTGTACACCCACTCACACTATGAGAAAACAGTTTCTCCAGAATTAGTAGCCTGATATTCTGTAATGATGACATGAAAGGCCATGTTCTTAAATTATATTCAGTTTTCTACTGTATAGCATGAATTTTACTCAAGCTAGCTCAAAAAGAGTTGTAACACAAATGTATTTTAATGTAAGGATCTGCTCAGTCTGACAAAGCACTGAACAAAGACAACTTGGCACAAGAAAACAACCAGATACTGGAGTTTATCTCAAGTAAAAGAGACACACTAAGTGATATTTTAGGTATATAGGTATTTATAGCTCTTGAGGGATGATTTATAGACCAGATTTCAGTCACAAGACAACAACCTGGTTTAGCTAAATACTTTTCATACTAAAAGATAGAACTCTCTCAGGAATGCACTAAAAGAAATGTCTATTGTCAATGCCCAGTAAAAATCTTCATGAAAGAATATAAGCCAGGAATGTGTAAATGCCCAATTATCAACATCGACGGATTTTATGGACACAAGGAATCCCAACCAGAAAAAAAAGTGTTGCAAACAAAATTCCCCTTTTTAATGATGTCTTGAAGTTCAAATTTCAAGAGGACATTCAGGCAAGAATTTTATAGGTTAAAGCAATCTTAAAATGTTGCCATAGACAATGAACAGTTTTTCAGCTTTATTCTGCATACTGTCGAACAATTCAAGAAGTCAAAGACATGACTGAAATCTGAATCTGAATATTAGAACTTCCCATGCCTACTCAGAGAGACATAGAAATAGGACTTGATTGCATTAAGTGCTGATGCAGTGATAACAATGGCAACATAGACAAGAGACCATTTCTCTGTCAATGTTTCATCATGACTAATGGATGAAATAGAAGCAGGTGAAACACTGATGACAGCACAAGCAGAGAGAGGGAAGCCTGTCCTCACAACATCCTGCTGTGTGGTGGGAAGAGAGTTGACAATGTGGTAACTCACATACCTGCATTTCAGGAGTGGGGATAAGGGTAACTAAACACTCCTTGATGTCCCTGTACCTGACATCTAAACATTCTTCTGTTAATATGCAAGTTTAATTTAAATTTCTAAGTTACAGTTAAGTGCAAATGAAGCTTTCTTATCCTGCTCAGTAAATCTGTATCTACTGACACTCAAGTTCCACATGAGATATTACCTTCTGCTCCCTGGAAAAAGAGAAAGTGTATGGAAATGCTTAGACAGGTGACTGGAACAGAAGAGAGGATTGCAGCTCACTAGGAATAGGTGAGCAGGCCTAAGTTCAATGTCAAATTGGCACAAAAAGCAATGAAAAAAGATGACCAACAAAGGTGTGTTGAAACATAAGTCAGATGAGAACAGACACAGGCAGGTGAAACTAAAACCAGCCATCAAATAGTGACCTTACATTGGTACACTAAAACATATTGAGCATGGACCAGAATAAGCACATCATGAAACCCTTAACTATTATTGATTTTGTAGAAGAAATATCCAAAGAAACAATCAGGATAAATTAAAAGTGAGACCAAAGTTATAATATTAGAGTACTTGAAAAGACTTGGGACTCACTAAGACACATTCAGTTGTTAAATAGCTGTAGCAGGAGCCAAAGATAACCTTTGTCTGTAGCAACTCAGAAATGTTGCAAAGAAGTTACAGCCCTAGTTATTGTTGGAGTACATTTAACAAGCACACAACCTGAAAAAGAAAGAAGCCCACAGAAAAGAAAAATTGACATAAGTTTCCAGAAAATTAATCTCTCTACTTTTCTGGAAGATTAAGTTTTGTTTTAGAACTTTGTGTTTGTTTTGCATTGGTTTTCCCCACGCAGTACACAAAACACTGTAGGAGGTAAAATATTGAACATACTGTTCAAAAGAGATGATGAAAAAATAAGGATTAATGGAAAATGGGATTATTTCATCTGAACTGTAAGAAGCACTGCTGTGTACTTCTGAAGTGTCCTAGATGTTTAGTATTTAATTAGTTGTCATATTGTAGGAGTTGTGATGGCATAAGGACTTTGATAAGTTTTTTATTAATTCCGTCAGTCTCTTTATTTTTGCTGGTGAAAGAATATTTAAACACAGTTTAGAGGTAATTATTAAGATAGCTAGAGGCAATTATTAAGATAGCTATAATTTAGACTTTGTTATTGATTGTATCTGTGGATTTTTAGATTAATGTATTTATTATTTGTCTATCTTCCTAGCATACATTACAAAAAGAGATCTGCATGATTTATTTCATGTCAGGAAGGTAACTGGTCCACACTGAGCAAAAGGGAGGTTAAAAAAAGGAATGGAAGAAAGGAAGGCCATAGCTATTGCAGAAAGAACACAGGAAGATAATGTATATTCATATAGGTTGTTATTTTGCCTAAATATTAGGGTATCCTGTAACTGTTTACAAACAGTGACAGAAGAAACTTAGATTATATGGTTATCCTCATTTCACAGGCTGAGAAAAGGAAGGTGATGCTAACATGCTAAAATTGAAGAGTTTTCCCTTCTTGGAGAATTGTGACTTGATCTAACTGTCCCATCTCTCCATTGTACATGAGCTAGCATAGCCATCACTTAGAGTCAAAATCACAAGGTTTTTAAATGGTCAGTTTCCTCAGTACGGAATAGAAATTCTTAGCTTCTATTTTGCACAAACCTTATTTTCTCTCCTTAATTAGAGGATATACAAACCACTGTGAATATGATTACATATGAATGACTGATACATATGAATGACTGGTTACATTATATCAGTATCAGACATTAATACAGCACACATGAACATTTAGTTTGGATGACTGAAGCTGTAATAGACATATGCTTAGATAGGATAATAACACTTCCTGAAATGCTTATTCTTGTCTTCCAAGGCATGTCAGTCAGTCTTTGATCAGCTCTATAAGAAATACATTGGCCTAGAAAGTACACAACCATAGAGCATGCAGCAATCTTTCTAGTAAAGCAAAGACAGGCTGTGATCTCATAAAAACATGCCAGAACCATTTAATTCATGTGACAAATCCAACTACTTATTTATGACAGATGTGCCAGTGCCTGATATATAGCAAGAATTCATGTGAGTTCACAATTAAGAAACATTTTGTCATATTTTTCTTTTCTTTTTTTTTTAATATTAAAAGAAGAGTACAAATCACTGTACCAGAGCTGTTTTGATTCACAGATCTCTTACTAGTAAGGTTTTATGTAAGTTATTATTTAGTCAACCTATCAGTTAGTGCTGATATTATCATTTGATCTGTTCTATTCAATACCCAGTACTTGGGTATTTGTTCCATGTTATTCAAAGATCCTTGTTTCTATCAGCTTTTATTTATATATATATATATATATATATATATGTAGGTGTGTGTGTGTTTGTGTATATGTCTGTTTTATTAAAAAGGTATCAAATTAAAAAAAAAATAAAGCTTATTTCACATTTCTGAGATATGCAGTTATTTCAAAGATGGAATGCGATTGCTGCATAAGACCACAAGGTAATTGCATTACAGGTAATTGGGTATCTGGAGTGTACTTTACCTGAAAATATTAATACCCAATTATTTATATGCAGCCTAACATAAAGAACTAGGAATTTATTTGTTCAGTCTCATTATAATGTATTTTTACTGCATATGTGACGGAAAATTTAGCAATTTTTTATGAGTTCATAACAGTGACCCCCATTTCTCATTAAATGAGATTGAATTGCAGCTGCAATCTGCAGACATTGCTTGAATATGGTGACAACATATGAGCTCAGGATACTAGAAAAGACAATTGCTCTCCATGTAAGTTGTCACCTACCCTTTATGGTTTTCAGCTACGTTGCTCACAAAAACAATTTTGTGGGTTTCCTTTAAAAAATATTTACTGTACTCTACAGAAATGCTTCTCTGCCTTTCTATTGCAAGTTCTTGGATCAAGAACACATACTATCTGTTATAAACATTTTATATACTGTGGTATTTTTTAGCAATGGAAGCAAACACGTCTTCAGGTTTCAATTTTTATCACTATGTCACTCAAAAATAATAATAAAAAAACCAGTTTCTGAAGTATACTGATATTCTCTTCATAATATTTGAGATAATGCCAAAAATTGATAAGTATTACCTTTCTTAGTCTAGCTCATCCTTGCAAATTTCCTCCATTATTACTATCCAGGCTTAACCTTGATTAGTTTTTCAGGTCTAATAGAATCAGAGCACAAATGGCTGTTTCTGCCTTTTAAGGCACTCTGCAACACATTTCTGTACTACTTAACCAGTTTGGTTTTGCACTACTGACAGATTAGACACTGTTAAAATGAGATAAATGGTCAGAGATCAAGGATAGATAAACCTCAATACAGACTAAATCTGATGCTTGGTATTTAAAATCAACACAGTGAAATCCAGCTGTGAGGAAAATGAAAATGAAGCATTAATTTGAACTGCAACATAAGAACAAATGCAATCCATATATTGTTAATACCTGCATAGAATACTTGCTATCAAAAAATAAAAAGTATTCATATTATTTTTTGAGCCAGAACAAATGAATAATGTAGTTATTGTTGCAGTTGTAAGGCAATAACAAAAACAGTCCTTTTTGCTAATGTGACACATGATGATGTCTTTCCAATAGACACACAGAACATGAGGAAAGAGAATGTAGTACCTGAAATATTTCTAAAATTTTGGAAGAATTTTTTTATTGAAATTGGAACAATTTTACATGATTTTTGCTCCTATCAAACCAGCATAAAACCACATTAACAAAAACAAGGCATTAATTATACAATTTCTATCATTACAACTTGATTAGCTTTGGTATCTCCTGTGTATTTAAATGCATAGTTCAGAGGCAGTATTGCTGTAGCTAAATTTATTTCCCTCAGAGTAGTACATGATGTGGTATTTGATGCCCTTCAAAGGACACTATTAGCCAAGCTATAAAGTGTCTGATTTTATTAGCTTTGCTGGATTTTATCAGTTTGTAAATGTGTTATTTTCCCCATTTATTGTGCCTATGGGATCTAGAGATAGAGTGAGCTTCAGCTTAATATGTTGTTGGAAGGTAGCAGTGGTCTTACTTTAGCACTCTGCACTGTGATGCAATGACATTGAAGGCAGAGTCATGAAAACACTAATGTCAGGGACATTTATCAAGGCAATTCCTCACCGCTATAAAACTCTGCCCTGACACTGAATTCAACAGTAGGTTTTGGTCTTAAATAGAGTGTTCCTGTGCTGTATAACTACCAAACCCCAAGAACAGAATAAGATGTAGTTATAATAAGAAAGTAAGTCACAGATGTTTGACAAATGAGAGAAGGTAGTTAGCATGGAATTCGAGGATGTAGGAGCTTCAGGAAAGGTTTAGTTATCATCACCTTTATTTAAGATTTGGGGGGTAATATGCTGCAGCAGAACCCAATTTTTCTCATAACCCTTATAAATAGCACAAGTATTTCATGGGGTGATCAGCAAAAGTAATCTTTTTTGCAATATGCTGGTGTGAAGGGCCCACCTAGTATAATTTAAAGTCATGCCTAGTGTTTTTCAAAGCCCTCTTAAAGTAGTTGCCAAATGAAAATATAAGTGGTACCACATCTTTCGTGCAGTCCTGTTCTCACATCAGTCTGTCTTCACACTCTATTCTGATTGCTAGATAAATCATATTTACAACAATATATATTTTGGAAGATTTTCTTACCTGTCCAAGATTTTATCTGAAAACCAAGGCAGATACTGCTTGAACAACATCTCCACAAAAATGGAAAGTCCAGAACTCTGAACTATATCCACAAGTTTTGATTAGAAATTTTCTTCATAACAATAAAAAAAGAGATATATAGGAAATTAGAACAAATATATGAGGAAAAAGACACTTATAAGTTATTACATGAAGTGTAAATTGTAGACTTTCAAAGGGTCTTTTAATGTACTTGCATATATATATAAAATTTTATATTTTAATACTCTGTTGAGCTCAGTAATTGTAGCTCTTAATTACAGTAATTTCTTTCATTTAAATAAATATTTCCTGTTGGTTTAGACACTTGCATTTACTCCTGTGTTTAACTACAGAAATTACATTCAGAAACAGGAGTATTGATGCAATAGTAAGACATATTCAAAAGATGAACTATGAGAGTGAATATTTTAATATTTTGAAGATAAAAGCCTTAGAATGGACATTTTAAACAGTAATATCTCCACAACAAAAAGGTTGCATAACACATGAATGGATTTTAAAAAATTGCTAGAACAAGACAGAAACCATGAATGCAAAAATTATTTAAGGTCATGAAGATGATTCAATATATGGAGCTTTTATTACATTCATCAGTGTACAATGCAAAACGTGTAAATTCATGGCTACAGATAGGAATCATTAATACTGCTGGTTTCTCATCCTAAAACCAGCATTTTTTTAAGTAATATCAAATTTGTAGAAACAAGAGAATATCCATTTACTATCCCTAAAAAAAAGTTTTTTAAGCTTGTTGCTATACTAGCATCATCTTGGCATTTGTAAGGCTCTCTCAGCAACACAAAGGAGATGGCAAAACCACTCACTGTCACAAATCAAGGGATGAGGTATACTCTTAGATTCTCTAGTCATTCTCAGGTCTTTATGTTTAGGGGTGAATATGCTTAGGAGCTCTCTCAGTCTTTACTGGATCATTTTTTAAATGACAGGCATAACTGGGAGGCATTCTCTGTTTTACCTGTTTTTACACCAAAAAAAACCCCAAAAACCACAGAGTAGCCTTCGATTCTTAAAGTTTGATATACTTTTCCAAATTTCGCATCTGCTCTGAAATCCGTTTTGGATCTGTAACCAAGTCAGAAAAAGAAAAGGGCAAAAAATCTTATTGAAAATACTTTTTCCTTTAATTAGCTATAGCATTACTATAAACTGACTGTATTAGGTTAAAGATGACAAGGATGTGTCTAATACTGTCTTGTACAGGCAGCCCTGAAGTACAAGGCACCAAACAATACAGGCTACATCTTATATGTGTAATATTCAGATATGTAACTTTTCCAGTGAGGCTGCTCATCTTGGGTCACAAGATGACTTCGTACTAAATTCCGTTGCTTAAAAGATTCAGCTTGGTCTTTTCCACTCTGTTTTTTGTGTAGCTTCCAAAGGAGTAGCATGTGTAATGCATAAGAAAATGAGGTTAAAGTTTAATTGCTTTTTAATTTTCTAATGGAATATCACAGGAACTTAGCAAGAAGGGATAAAGATACAGAAGGGAAAAGAGTCTCAGAGACCACTGAACTAGTAGAAATGCTGAAAAACAGACTTTGTGGTAGAATTCTGGAAAGACAGGCTGATTGCTAGAGTGGAAGAAGATCTTTTTCTGAGACAGCCTTTTTCAGCAGCAGCACTTATAATTTCCAAGAATTTCCTTTTTTCTCTCCTCCGTTCCTCCACCCTGTGGGAATAGGACTGGTGCTCCAGATGCAGCCTCACCAATGCAGGAGAGGTGCAATCATCTCTGACCTGCTGTGAGCACAGGTAAACACATACATGCTTTTTTTATGTATGGCTCTGAAACATGACAAAAGAGTTTGCAGTGCAACTCCTTGTTCCACACACAGCAGCCTGTAACAATGTCTCTGTTCTGGATCTCATTCCACTTTGAGGAAGGAGAGTAAATTTTCATTGGTTATACAGCTCCTCTACAATTGAACTCCATAGGAGAAATTGAGAGTTCTGAATAAGCTGGTATTACTCTCAGGAAAAATATCATACTTCAAATCTGATTTGTTTTGTTTGGTTGATTTTTTCCCCCCAAATAAGAGCAATTGACTGGATTTTTTTTTTCATAAAAAGATTTTTCAGATGTTTGGGGAAAATAATTATCGGCCAGCCAATTCAGTCAGCAGAATATATTCTGGAATTATAAAATATTAATAAAATTTAGAATTCATAACTGCACATGATAGTGTGTTACTCAAGAACCTAAATTTGTAGATGTATCATGAAAATAACTTGTAACTAGATATATCAGAAATCAGTAATGTTAAATATGTATAGAATTAATACTTTCTTAGTTGAAAAAGGCTGTTTTTCTTGCAGAATGGTTTTAAGCAGATTACCATAGTTGCTTCAGAGTATCCTAGGATTTACCATCTCTAGCAAAATACAAGTTAAACAATTACCTATGAGCAGTTACTCTGAAGAAATTACTGTAATTAGAAAATCCTGGTCCTAAAAATTTCTAAATGTCAATACATGTTATATAAGTTTTTTATATCATTTATGAGATCAAAATGTATTAAAGGAACTTTTTCTGTAATTCATTTATATGCAATTTTTTTCATATAAATGTAAGTTAATTTAAATAAGTTTACAAAAACAGAATTCTTCATTTTGTTTAAATAAAATTACATGTTTTCCCACCCACAAGTGTTATTTCATTTGAAATGGAAAGCAATGTCATTTTGATAGAAAATCTAGTAAGCATCTGAAGTAGTCAAAAAAACCCTAAAGATAATATTTTACATTTTTCATTAATTGTTTGTGTCTTAAACCTAGCTCCCACCTCTATTTTCACATAACTAAATATCAGAAGAATCAATATAACCAATGAATTGAAATACCTTGTTAGAGAGGCAATGTAAAATAATAGCAGAATGTATTAAAAAAATAAAAACTTTGAGGGAGAAATAAAATGTCTACAAGAATTCCTTTGTAGAAACCTTCTGCCTATTAATTCTTTTTTTCTATAGAGGATCTATCTTGGATTTGAACAAAAGAGAAGAGAAGAGAAGAGAAGAGAAGAGAAGAGAAGAGAAGAGAAGAGAAGAGAAGAGAAGAGAAGAGAAGAGAAGAGAAGAGAAGTGACCTCAGACCAGCCTTCCAGTGCATAAAATGGGCACAAAGGAAGGCAGGAGAGGGACTTTTCATAGGAAAGGGGGAAATGACTTTAAGCTGAAGGAGAGTAAATTCACATTAGATATTAGGAGGAAAAAAATTCTTTACTGGGACACTTGGGAGATACTGGAACAAGTTTCCCAGAGAAGTAGATGGCCTTTCTAACAACTTTGCGATTGTAAGACTGTTGCAAATCAAAATAAGCTGCTTCTTTGTAAAGAAGTAAACAATATATTTTATTGCCATAGCACCTAAAACTTAAGATATACTTAAGATATACAGCGTTATACTTTGAGGATAGTAGGAAACCAACATTATTGGTATCTTATGCAGGAGATGATTGTGAAATATCTATCAATGCATTAAGTGCAATTAATAGTGTGGAATATCAGGAGCTTTGGTTGTAGTTCTGTATAGGATTGGTCATCCAATTTTTACACTGTAAAGATTACTGTTTCTACATCATTCCAACCCTGCAAGCTGCTTTTACAGAATCTACAAGTTACCAAGTGTTGATATTAAATGTTAATGTTTGCTGATAATATTTTTTGTCTCAGTCAGTAAATCATGCAGCTGCACTGCCAAGGGTCAGTCTTTACCCTGCAACAGGATCCCTAAACAACCCAAGGATTATGGCACTCCCAGATAAACATTTATCTGTGGTAATTTGCAATTGTAATTGTACTTGGTTAATATATGATTGTACTTGGTTAATATATGATTGTAGATTTGTATACCTGATTGTGGGCAAAAAACTGAAAAATAGTTAGGAAATCTAATTTAATTTCACCTAAGCGTCTGGGGTTTTTTGATTTTCAATGCCTGGGTCAAGGTACTGTGGTTGTATTTTATATGCTATGTTTTGGTCCTTGTTGCTTTTAACAAAAAAACAAAATTCAAGCAATGGCTTGTTGATATTTCTCTTACCATAGTCTGTGGTGTTCTAGCCTTCAGCATGTAAATGTAAATGTGAACATGTTTAAGGATATTGAAGGGCTAAGCAATACAAGTTACCATACTAAAGTAAAAATGCAATTGGTGGTGACAAAATTGTGGCTTAATTATGAAAGTAATATTTGTTTACCAAGCTATTAATTTTGAAAAGCCCTTCTATTATTTGTAATTCTGAAGATAAAAGTTGCTTGCTGGTAGATGTGATAAACCTACAGCAGAAGCATAGTCTAATTTAATTTATTTTTATTAAGAAAAATAAGTTTTCTTATTAAGTTTCAATACTTTTCCTTTTGCTATACCTGTAGTTAAATATACCTTTTCCTGGAGGTTATATTAGAGAGGATAATCCAGCAGACACACTACCAACGTACATGATTAAAGTTCCATGAAACTGAAATTGCCTTACACTGTCCTTGATCAAAAAAAAAAAAGATGGGAAAGTTACTTATTTTTATTACCATATTCTTTATACAGCCATATTTGTATTTTCCCAAGATATGTCTGCCTTTATGTGCTTCTATCAAACATGGTTCTTCGGCATTGCTTTTTAAAATCAATGTAAGAAAATCCATTTTAGAAGAGGAATAATGGTTCAAGCTGTCAAATTTCGAAATAAATTTTGTTGGTGGTTCTCAGTAACTGTTTGGAAGTTAATCATAAAAGCAGTCAGCTTGAGGTAGTTATTGCTCGAGATAAATAATGCTTGGCAGGTTTATTTTAGTTTTCTGCCTCCAGGCCTACCATTCTGCCACTGGCCGTTTGCCTTGATGTCTGTCATCTGGTTTTGATCTCTTCCCCATTAGTGTACAAAGTAGATCAAAACTAGGCAATAAGCCATTTGGACTCTGTAAGGTCAAACGTTTTCACTGCAAAGGATATGAAGGCAACTGCTTGCCAATAATTTTAACAAAATGTGAGAGAATTCAGAGCAAGTACATCTTCAACTGGATTTTAGCCATGAAAGCACATAATCTCCACTATAGTGTTGTAAAATTTGGAAACAGATACCTAACAGAAGGCTATCTTGAGATTATGAAGAGACAACTGTTTGGCTCATTATAGAGTCAGATGTATTCTATGGCATTTGAGTGGACAGCAGAGACCCTGACATTATGCATGGTCCATTAGAAGTGAATTTGAGTTTGGTGATTACAGTTGCATAAACAAGATAGTTAATATATACACGAATCATCTTGAAAATACCGTGCCACCTCTTTAATACATAAAGTCTTAATTTAAAATTAAAGTGCTATCTGTTTCACTTTGCAATTAGAAAAATGGTACTAGCTAAAAAAAAGCAGGAATAGGAATGGTGTGACATGAGGGAAAATCAGATGCCTGTTCAAGTCTCTTATGTCTGATGATACCTGCACTGTTTAGCCCTTTCCCTGTCTTGCCATAGTTACAATGAGAAACTGATAGCACAGCGAAGTGTTATCAATATAGTCATCACATCATGTTTAATGCATCGTAGATATTTACAGGTGATGTATCTTTTACCAAGTTTGGTATTATATTTTTGCTATTCTAATTTGCATTTTTCTGCAGCCTGCCATCCTGGACTATGGTGAAATATTAGCCACACTGGGATCAGTGGCAAAACTCTCACTGATACCAGTATGGCCAAAGTTTCAATCAGGATCTCTGCAATAATGTAAATCTTTCAGCTAGTCAAATATTCCTGTCTTATGCTTGATGGAATAACAATGTAAAATGTTTATGTGATGCTTCAATTGATTTCACTGATGGATTGTTTATTTTTAATAAGGAAGGAAATTCCAGCCACTGGACCTTATATACAGGCATTGATTTATTACTTTTGGTAGCAAGTACCCATTGCATATCATATCATGTCACACATGATCAAAAGTGAATGACTTATTTTTGCTAGTTGGTTAGACATGTGGATAACTAAATCTCTAAAGTACTAATATATTCAGATTAATTGTCAGACATAATTTTTCTAGCAACCTCATGTAATGTTACTTCTTGTAGATTTTCAAGGTGGCATTGCCAAGGAGGAAATACTGTTGACTACCTAAAATATTCCAGTGCATCCATGCCAATGATTCATTCAAGAGAATTTCTCATACATCTGTGCTAAGAATGCTAAAGGATTTCTACCCATAGTGAAGTTTTATCAGCACTTTCATTTTTTTTCACTAGTCTTGCTCACCTTGGTGTTCAATAGCTGTGAAACACTGTCATTTTAGACAAAGGATTTTCTTGGATAGTAAAGATTAACCTGTTTTACTGAGCAATTAATGATAAATAGCACTGACAACTGCTAATGTATATGAAGAAAAAAAAATTGTGAATAATACAGATCAAATTAGAAATTAGCTCTGCTACTAAACATAGCAATTACTTATTCTAACCTCAGCACGTTATGAGGCAGGGGATGTATTGCAGAGTTTATTTATTCATTAATTGATACAAAGGAATTCATTGATCAAACTGGAGACATTATTCCTGAAAGGATATGGTATTTGACAAAAACAAAAGGCTAGCAAAGGAAACCTTGATAGCATCTAAGGGGTAGCTCATGCTAGAGCTTTTTATTTGTAGCCAGAAAATAACTTAGTAGTGGCAAAGTTTTACTGAGGTGTTGCCTTAAAATTATACTAAATTGTCTCTGTTTAGAAAGACTGAAGTCATTCACAAGTTTTGACCTTCCTCAGGAAGGTAAAAGTTTAATCCAAATTGAATTTAAAAACCCTACAATTTAAAATTTAGGATTGTCATTCAAAAATATTATACATCTTTCAACGCAGTGTAGGACAAATCAGTGTGTTGAAATACTTAATCTACTTTTCCATGAAAGGATGGAATCCATACAGATCAAGTGAGTACAATTCTTACCAAGAATCAAATTTACTAAGGAACAGTTAAGGGTTTTAGTGGATAGTGAATGAAAATTTTTTATCAAATAAGCACAAAATTTATCAAAATATATTTTTAAGTTTTCTCCTTTTTTGAAATTAAGTCTTCCTTGCTCTAAAAATAAATAAATAAAATTATTTTTAATGTTTCCCTCTAAATCTCTATCTATGAAGTTAAATGTTTTATCACAGAAGTCCTTAGAGTGTTCTTGTCCACACAGTCTTTTAGTTCAGTGATTTTGCTTTTAATGGTAGCACTGAAATACTTTTCAATAGTGTTGAAAAATAGTATTGTTTTTCTCAGCATTTTCCATATGGAAACCAATGCTATTACATATTCCTTAAAGATCACTCATGTGTCTTTTATGTGTCTTTTATCATTAGTCACATTTTTACTAAGTGAATTTGTCTTCTAATTATGAAAGAGCAAAAATGATTAAAAATACAATGTTTTCCTTAGTCTAATGTGGGAAATACAAAATGTCTGTTGGAAATGTTAAAATCCCTTTTTTCTTTATTGCCTGTATTCATTAAAATTTTCAAAATAAAATCAATTAAAAGTAAGTTAGAACCTTTTTTTTTCTTTAAATGGATGAAGTTTAAAAATGATTACACAGCTCATAGACAATTAATTTACCAACTATTTTGTCTTTAATCAACATTTCCCATTTTCAAAACATTCATTTTTAATAGTGCCCTGCAGTTTTCCACTTTATTTAGTTTATTTTATTTTCAAGACACAAACCTGAAGCAGATACTTACATGGCTGAGAAAAATTATGCAATAATTAGGTGTACCTAAGAAGAACCCAAACAAAATCTGCATTTATGGAATCTATGTTTTGGAATGTAGATATATGACATTGCTATACTTTGACATGAAGCTGTTATAGTCCTGAAATTGCTGCTGTTCAGGCATTTACATGCACAACCCATTTTATGGCAACCTGAAAAATTTTCAGGAACTTAAATACAGTTTACATAAAAGACACAATGACTGGACAGAAATAAGTAAGCAATGATATTTATTAAAAGCACAGAAAGTGTGGTGAACTTGGCTATCAAAGGAGATGCCCAACAGAGGGAGCAGCATTTTTTATTATAATGATTTCTTTCTCTACTTTCTAGTCTGTCTCTTAAAAATAAAGAAAAAAGAGAAAAAAAAAGTAAGAGCGGAGACAACTTTGAAATATATGTTTCCATTAGGTTTAAAAATCTCGCAGTAACCAGTAGATTTTAGTCATCTCTGAATTTATGGTTGTGGTTTAATAAATTTTAGAACATATTTAATAATGCAAACATGCTAATATGCATGGTTCAAGTGTAACTAAGCTGATACAGCGTATTACTTAGCTGGCAATGAGACACGAAAAGGAAGTGGTGATGTTATAGCCATCAGCAAAATTTGGGCATAAAGTCAGACATCCAGCAAAGTGCCTCCAGCATTTAAAATGAGTGTACTTTTTAGTGATAATAAGGGCCAGTCTTGAGTTAACATACACTGTTGGAGCTTAAGAGAAATTTCTGGAAGTACAGCACTTCAGTGCTGTCCAGAGGCTGACCCACAGCACACAACACACAACTCTACTAGGACCAATTAATCAGTGGGTATTGTTGGGATGTATGGAACAACAGCTGAGGAGTTTTGTTTCCTTTCACAGCAGTTCTTTTTATTCTCCCTTGTAACATCCTATTAGCTATTTTTATAAAATGGGATTAGACCTATGTGTCTCACTCAGGGGTAGAGAAAAAACCCTTGAATCTGTTCAAATTGATGTAGCCTTTTTTTATATAAAATATTTTGGGGACATGTCTAGCACAAAAACATGAAGGATGAGATCCATATGCTCTCTAACTCGAACTACAAATGCAAAAATGAAAGATATCAATCTCTAAAATTGATTGGATAGAGATATCTCAGAAAAATGAAGATATATTGTAGAGAAGATCACTTCAAAAATGTGCCAAGAACAAGGAATTTGTGTATTCTGTTGTCACTTTTATTTTAATGTATCAATCTACTCTGATAATAGGAACATCATAAGGTAGAGGTCATCAGAAAATATGTACTGGTGTTTGGCTAGGGAGACAGCTGCTCTAGTTGCTTACAGTTTTCAGCCTGAGGACATTGTTTATCTTAGCAGCCATTTCATTACAGCTCATAAACAGATCACATCAAAACTAGTCATAAGAAATCCCTGCATTTCTATGTCAGCCTAGCTGAGACCGACAGTGCATCCCCTGATTTGAAAATGAGCTGTTTCAAAATGCTTTAAGGATCAGAATTGAATTTAAGCCATCTATAAGGTCAATTACACAGCCTTGGGGAGTGTAATGTTCTTTATGAAGTGGGGAAATAGGCAGGAAAAGGCAGTTGTACCAAATGCATGGGGAAAGCATCTATTTAATATTTGTGGGTTTCATAAAAAAATATTCACTGTTGTATTGTGCACGTAGCTTGATTCAGAGAACAGTTACAGCATCAAAATCCTTAATGTATTCAAAACCACCTACTTTATAGATCCCTGTTAGCTTTTATCAGAGTATTGTGATTTTTTTTCTTAGCTCCTCTGGCTAAGGAGGAGGACATACAGCCAGAATTCAAGGTATCCAAGTATTTCAGGGTGAAAAGGTGTTCCTTATTAATACAGGAGTTTACAGGAGAGTTATAAGGGTCAGAATTTTCTTCTTAGTTTTTGCAGGAGGAAAGAATCTTTTTAAGTTGTTCTGTAAATAAATAGAATTGCAACATATGTCCACAATTACAAAAAAACCTAGTTTGTGATCTGAAAGAGGCTGCTTTTTGCCCTTAAAGCAGCACAAAAGGAACAATGAGTTACTCAGAAATCTGAAGATAAAGTAATACTAACTTTACAAGATTTGATGAAAGAATTGTGCCACCATTTAAATGAGGAAAAGCAGATGGGGCTGCAGGCAGTGTGCTTGCCTTGGAAAGCTTCAGGCAGAGCATTGGGATGTGCATGAGAGAGAATCTTACAGGAAGAATTGCAGGATATGGAGCACTTCTGTAACATTTTCAGAAACACAGTCTTATAACTCAGATTATTTTTGTGTCCAGTGGAGGATTTTGGAGAAGGTGAACAGATCTGTTGTTCTGATAAAGAGCAAAATGTGGCATTTGCATTAACATCGGTAAATGAAGTTTGCATTGACATCTGATAATGAGGAAGTAACATTACGACCCCTTAATTAAAACTAAAACCACAAATGATTGTGTAGCTCAGCAAATTCCTGTTAAAAAGGTTCCATATGCAGCCACCAAGATATCAAAGTTTGGCCATAAATCGGGTGATATCCAGTCAGTATTAATGCCGTGGGATGCTGGAAAGCTGGGTGTACTACACAGACAGCAAAGAGTTAAAATCACTGGACTAAGCAGAGCAAGTGTTATCTGCCAAACTGATAAGGTTAATTTATTGCTCCTGGGTGAGAAGCAGATGTCTGCTAATCTTAACCCTAAAAGAAATCAAGAGACTGCAGTGCACTCGATCTGAGCAGCACTTACAGTCCCTAAATAAAGAATTGCTGGTGTATCACAGTGCTGAATTTTTGCTGCAGCAGAAAATGGATTTTCTGAAGTCACAGATGATTTGGCTCCACTAACAGCTGCAGCACCCAACATGGCAAACCTAACAACCACAATACAAGCACCCGAGTACTTTGACATTGTCGAGGTGGTTTCACACTCCCTTTCTAATTCTCTTATCTGGCCAGTTTATTGCAGGCAATTGAATGATAATGCTGCAGCTTTAACCACTGCTGTGCTAAATTTTCTGGAACTGGTAACTCAAACTCAGATAGCAGCAACCCTAGATGTAAAAAATATATTTTTTATGATTCCAAGCCAGAAACATGACAAGGCTCAATTGGTGCTTATCTGGAAGGGAGAACAATACTTAGACCCTCAGAGGTATAAGCATTCACCCCCCATGGCACAGGCTGTGCTTGTCGAACTTCTACAAGTATTCTCACTCCCTCTGGACATGAAATTAGCCAGAGATACCCTGAAAAGGTAGGGGAAGTAACAATAGCAATGGCACGCATTTAATGAAATAGAATTTCAGAGTCTACCTGAGAAATATAAAGTCCAAGCTGTTAAACAATTTGAGCCACTAAGGGGTAACCTGTCCAGGGACCAAGTCCTTTGAGACTTGCATTGTTTTCTTTTTCCAGGAATAATGCCAGCACACCCTTACTGAAGGAATCAGTTCAGAGTGGGACACCTACCAGTGGATTTACATGAGAAAGGAAACAGGGAGATATGATAATGACTCTCCCCAGAGGCCCTTTTAACTTGGTTACTTTAGTAGTAGACATAGGAACTGAATCAACGCTTAATGGACTGTTCCTTCTTTTTATAATCGGTGTGTAGTAGGCAGAATTTTGACTTTTCTTTTTCTACAGAAATCTACTAACAGATGAGATAAAGCTGCATGGAAACGTAAAGTCTGAGGCAAATAACTTACTAAGTACCTCAGCCTTCTCCATGTCTGTTGCTAGTTCCCCCTTCTTATTTATCAGTGACCTTTCATATTCTTGGCCTTTCTTTTCTGACCTATATACTTATAGAATCCCTCCTTATTATTTTTCTTCACATCCTTTACCAAGATCCATTCCATCTGTGCCTTGTCTTTCCTTATCCTATCGTTACACATCCAGACTGTATTCCTGTATTCTCTCCAGGTCACCTGTCCCTGCTTCCATTGACAGTATTTCTTTCTCACTGCTCAGTTTGCGGAGTAGATCCTTGCTTAACTATGCTGGCTTCCAGTCTGCACTGCTTGATTTCCTACCCAACAGGATGGAGAGCTCTTACTCTAAGAAAAGTGGCCTTAAAGTGCTGCCAGCTCTGGTCAGCTCCTCTGTCTCTAAGGACAGTTTCACAGGAGATTTCATTCACCATCTCCTTCAACAGCTAGGATTTGCTCTTCCAAATTTCAGGGTCCTGACTCTGTTCCTTGTCTAGCCAAGGTTCTTCCAGATGGAAGACTCAACAATGATGTGGTTGATACAGCCAAGGCTGTCTCTGATCTTTCCAATGATCTTGTTCACACTGATAAGCCCAAGGATCAGTGACTCTTCTCCTCTGGGATAGTTTCTCCAACACCTGGACCAGGAGTTCAGATGCACTCCACGAGTCTCATGAATTGCTTACAGCCTGCTGTGTTGCTTTCCCAGCAGCTATTCAGGTGGTTGCAATCTCCCACTGGGAAAACCTGTGAGCACCATGATTCCTGTAGTTGAATAAAGAGGCCTTGTCAACACTCTGCCCCTGTTCAGGCAGGCTGTGACTGACACCAAACATGAGGTGTCCCTTGCTGCTCCTGTCCTTGATTTTTACCCACAGGCTCTCATCCTGTTCATGGCTCTTCTTCAGAATCAGGTCTTTCTGATTTAACCATACCTGAAGAGAGAGCAACACGCCCCTGCCCTTTCTTGGAATCCTAGAATCTGCTCAGTTGAAAGGGACCCAAGAGGATCACCTGGTCCAACTCTTGGCCCTGTGTGGGACACCCAAGGACACTTGGACAAAAGGACTCAACTCCTGTCCTCTGCATAGGGCACTTCTTCACAGACTCTCTTCTCTTAAAGTTTCTACTTTGTGACAGAAACATTATTTTCAAGGTTATCTTCATAGAATGCTGCGGGATTTAACCAGAGGTCTTGCAATCAAATTGACAAAAAAAAAAAAAAAGTATCTAAAATACCTAGATTGCTTAAAATCATCTCACTGAGGAAGATTTAGTTAAGGTGATGTAAGTAGCTGTGATATTATTTTAACATTCAATTCTTTAATATTTCTGGCATCTTCTCCAATTTATATATGCTTGGTTCTATATAAATGGACATATACTGGCATATAGAAATTAATCTACTCTATGGCTACATTGTCCTATAGATCATATAAATTATTTATATAACACTAATAGTGAGTGAGTAAATGCACGCTTTATTATGGCTGCAGAGAATTCAGAATTAAAGGTGTTTTTCCCTAAATGGGAGCATTACAGCATTTCCCCATACAAAGCAAACCAAGTACAGATTCTGTAAACCTATCAACACTACTTTCTCTACATTTACTGCTTACCACAGTGAAGAGTAAAGTGTCATGGTCATAACTAGATAAACTCTTGGATGAAGTATAAAAGGCAGGTTCAGACAATTCACAGTGCACACTGCTTGTAGAACCAATATAGTGATTGTAGGTGGGAGTGAGGGAAGTTTTGATTGTACTGGTGCCTCTAACATCAGTTATGCACATATCTGGTAAGTCACTGCGATAAGGAACAAAAGCTTGAGATCAGTAAATCTTTCACATGAATGGTCTGTATTTGTGTCCAACAAGTAGAAAAATGCTATAAGTTTTTTAAAAATTTGCTTATTCTTAATGCAACATCACTAGTTTTAGCCTGCTGAATAACAGCACTCTTAGATATAGATTTTTAAATTGTCTTAGAAGAATTCAAGTCTAAATCCAGGTATTTAATTTAAGACTTCTCATTTATATCCTGGCAGCTTAGGAGATCGGAAGACATAGGCAGTTTTTAATTCCTGACTCTTTTAGCACTTAAAGCTTCTGGCCAGAACTCATAACTGATGGACTGACAGACAGGGTGGACTGATTAAGACTCTTGCAGCATTAAATTTCAAGTGTCTCCATGCAGATTCATCTTGACAAATAATTCTGAAATTGTGTTCAGCTTCTTCATTATTTACGACGTACATTTCCTTCTGCTACTGATGAGTGTTTCCACAAGTCATTTCACTGTATTAGCAGGGAACACTCAGCTCAAAGGTGACCTACACTGGCCCAGCATAGTCATCTCTCTAGTTACAGTGTCAGAGAGAGGATGGAATCTATCCCTATAATGAGTGCACCAGGGATGGTACTTCACGATAACTGGATACAGCTCTGAAATGGTGTCCAGGCTATAGCCAGAAGGGAGGGCTTCTATTAAAATTAATGGCTTGCTTGCTCTGTTTTTATCAATGTATTACTGAAATGATGTTCTTTCAAGGTTGCACAGCTGGTTTAATGCTGATTATGTTTTAAGCCAGAGTGGATAATTAAAAAGGATAGAAATGAGTGTAGGGTTATTCATAACAGAAAAGATGCCAAGAACTATACAACCAAGGCATTTACTGATAAAAAAATCCAAAGATAAATTTACTGCAAAACCATTTGTTTCTGCTCTATTAAAACATTTTCAACACATTAAAACAAGTCTCCAATTTTTACTCCTGTTGCAGAAAGTTTTACATGAAGACAGGAAAGCAAAATGCCATAAGTTCCCTAAATTTTATGGATTTAAAGCTAGTACAAATACAAGAGAATATATCTTCTCATACAACTGAGATCATACAATTGATCATAGAATTAATAAACACATGAACTCTGAGAGAAATTTTGCTATTACAAAGTCTATATAATAGACTATGAAGTTCCATGTTATAAAGTTTCATTTCATTACTCAGTTAATTTCAGGGAACAGGGATTTACTGAATGTATTGAATGCTAAGTCTCACTGATGCATCTGCAGTAATATCTGACCACACTAGTCCCATGAGTTTGGTCAGGAAAGCTCATTCCCTCAGTTTCTTCCACGATGTTTTGGAAGTAATATGAAATTAATTTTATTATTTCACTGGAATACTGCCCAGAGAGATCAAGAGGTGTTATCTTCATATTTTTTAATGAAATCTGCTTTGGTTCCTCTGTTTTCATATTAAAGGAAAATTGCCTTGTTCCAGATGTTTGAATCCTTTTGTTATCTAAAAATGAGACAGGCCATTTAGATGGTCTGATACCATTTTGGAAGGGTTCATGAGACCACTATACATACACAAAATGATGTGATGGCATGTGAATCTGTAAAATAACCTGAAAAAAACTCTTTCAGAATTAATGGGTTTTAAAAATGGTCTGATAAAACATGTATTTCTCTGAGTCAGTGTCTGCACATAGAAATTTATACCAGTATTGTATAAGTATCAGCAGCCACTATATTTTGTGGAAGTAAAATATGTAGTCAGTGGTACCCTTCAGTGAGCATCTTATGTTGTCTCATTTTATCAGATGAGGTGTGAGCAATGTAGAATCAATGTATAGAAAATATTGTTTCACAGCAGAGAACAGACATAGATAGAATTATGCTTTTTAAAAAGTGATTTTATAGCTTATGTAATCATCTAAAAGCAAAATTAGTTCCACAATATTTTGCTGACTAGCCTACTGGTTATTCACACTGTCATAATATATAAAATGTCATTGCTGTTGTACCACTGCATCAGCTTTTCTAAGGTACTGCATAGCAGACACAATTAAGAACTAACTAATGTCCTCAGCTTCTACTTCTCCCGTCTCAGTGAGCGCTTTTGAGAAAAATAGATTTTTTTTCCTCTAAGCCAGGATTTTATATGTGTTTTTAAGCACATTTTCTAAATCCTCCTCATTTAAGATTTCACATTCATTACCAACTTTCAAGTAGATGAAAACTATCTTGCCTGAACTTCATCCAGTTAATAGTAGTTATTTGCTTCAGGCCCTATCTCTGGAGAGGAAATATAACCCAAACAGAAAAAAAATACCAAGAAATATTTTTAGGATAATAAAATGGTATGGAGTAAAATTGAGATTTCTTAGATCTAGAACTAGGGCAAAGCTGACTTTCATTGTTCTTCCTAGAGTTTACCATTCCTGGGAATGGTTCAAAGCTGCATTCAGAGGAGGTTCAGATGACATTACGAAAAATATCTCTCTCAAGAGTGTGGTCAAGCAGACTTCCTGGAGAGGAGGTGTAGGCCCCAAGCCAGTCAGTTTTTAAGGCATTTTGACAATCTCTTAAAAATACATTTTGAGTTTTTTTCAGCCCTGAATTGGTAAGGTAATTGGACTATAATCATTGTAAGTCCCTTCTAACAGAAAATATTCTATTCTATTTCATGTGTAGAAGTATTTATATATAGTATAAATACTTTAGCAAGGTATGTGGATCATTTCCCAGATTAACTGTTCCAGTGCAAAAAAAGTCTGATGCTTTTAGAGTCTTCAGGCAAACAGTAATCACAAATTAGGTCTTACAACAAAAAAGGTAAATAACAACTATGTTTTTTTAACATTTTGCACCATGTGAGTATAGCCTTTGGGGATCTCATTTATTACCTTCTATTCTCATAGTGACTCTTATAAGAATTTTAAGTGGAAGTAGCTCTAAAGCCTTACAGTATTAAACATGTATGACACTTATGACTACTCTTCACCCTGAAAGACTGTTGCCCTATCAGATAATGAAAAAAACATTGAATGTATTACCTAATTTTCCCCACTTTATTTCATATTTAGGACTTATTCAGAATCTTTTAGTGATTAGTTCTGGACTTCATTTGTACCATATTTATGACTTGAACCAAGTCTTTCACACTAAAAATGTGGGCCTGCTCGAAAGGGTCAAAAGGAGGGCCATGAAGATGATGAGAGGGCTGGAGGATCTCTCCTACAAAGACAAGCTGAAAGAGTCAGGGTTGTTCAGCCTGCAAAAGAGAAGGATTTGGGGAGGCCTTACAGAACCTTCCAGTGCCTAAAGGGACCTTAAAAAAAAGGGAGGTGAACTTTTTACCAGGGCAGATAGTGATAGGATAAGGAGGAGTGGTTTCAAACTTTGAAAGATTTAGGTTAAATGTTAGGAAGGAATTCTTTACTGTGAGGGTGACAAGACACTGGAACAGGTTGCCTATCCTTGGGCAGCCTATCCTTGGAAGTGTCCAACAAATACATCTAGGCTGGATGGAGCCCTGACCAATGTCCCTCCCTGTGGTGGCTGAGGTTGGAATGAGATGGTCTTTAAGGTCCCTCCCAGCACAAGTCATTCTATGATTCTGTGATTCTATGTAGAAATAAAAAAAAAAGGCAGCAAATGCAGATGAAAGGAAATTTCTGGGAGATCTGGGATCATGAAAACATTGTCAAATGGAAAAACAGTACAATCACAATGCATTGATGCAAGTCAAAATGCATTGGAAGATATATTAAGAGGATTATAATATGTGAGGCATAGGATGTAATTTTAGCTGGGGCCTGTGGGTTAAATGATATAATTACAAACACTAACAGTGATAATATGGGAATAGTAGAACATGACCAACGAATAAAAATTCAAGGAACTAAAATAATTTCCTTTTGGGGAAAAAAAAACCAAACAAAAAACAAAGTTCCAAATGAAAAAGCCTGCAGGGGACTTAATATGAATTTTCAAATATGTATGGTCTGATTTATTTACCTCCTGCTGATTTTGCCTTTTTCTGTTCTTCTCTTTCAATTAATACTTTAAGAAACTGTACATCATATGAAAAAAAAACAAGACAATATTTACTGGTTCCAAATAGTTAGATTTTTCATATGGCAAAATTAAAACCAGGAGTTTTTTCATTATATACATTAGGGACAAACATAATCAGCTCAATTTCAAGATTAAAAGATTCATTTTAGGCATTAACAAAAACATACATTCTTATTATAAAAGAAATTAAGTACTGCCAGTAGAATTTTAAAAAATATAAAATCTCCATTTGCTTAGAAAGACTTCATAAAACTTTTGCAAACCAGAACATTTATTTTTCAAGTAAATATTTTAGTCACGTCATGTATCAGTTGGTACCTGAACTATGACTTCTATGCATAGCTTGAGCTCTTATTCCGCTGGAGTCAGCCAGCTTTATCATATACAAACAAACATGTGCTTCTGGCCTCTGCAGTAGATTTTCTCTAGGTTAAGTCTGAGGTTACAAGAGGAAGAGAAACTAGCTTCACCTTGCTGGCAGACTCTGTCCATCCCTTACTCCCAAGAGGGGAATTAAGAGCTTTGGGCAGGGGACAGAGCATCAGGATGATGGCTGGAATTCAGCACCAGCTGGTGTCATAAAAAGATGCAGAACTAGGGCACAGTGGCTGAACTGGCTTGGGGTGAAAGTGGGGCAACCTTTCATGAAATTACTGAGATGCTTTCAGCAGAAAGCATCCTGTATTTTGTTTTTCTCTTGTATGAAATGAGAAAAATACTGGAAAATATGTCAAGTGTTAGTTCTGCAGTGCAAAAAAATAGCATGCATGATAGTCACTTACCTTTGTGATGCTGTTTTAGAAATGTTCAAATAATACTAATCTTTATTGAATTGGTTTGCAATGAAGACATCAAATAATTTATTGTAGCTCTGCAAATAAATAACTACAGGCTTTGCTATATAAATAATGTTCACTAGTACTCTGCCTAATACTATGTTGTTCCTAATTTTCTCCCTGCTCCTGAGATGACCCTTGCCACAGGAATGCGAAGAAGGTTGTGAAGTCTGCTTCCAGTGCACAAGCATTCATGGAAAAGAAACAGGGATAAGAAAGCTGGGACAGTGTTTCAGGAATCAGCAAAGTCTGGAAGAATGGGGAAGCTGACAAACAGTAACCATTCCTTGAGTTATATCTGTGGCTGAATATGGTACCGAGCCCCTACAGTAGAACTCCTTTGGACTTGGGTGCAGCATCCTGTATTACTGCAGTGCTTCTCCAGTAGCTAACATGTATAGCTTCTCAGCATATTCAATTATCTGAGGTCTGACCCCACAAGTCTATAATTTCCAGTTCTAGGAGCATTCTGTTTGGAAATATCTTGGGTACCTCTGGATAGTATGGCTCACATGGAGCTACACCTCCAGAATTTTACCACTGTCAAACTTATCTGGACATATATGAACTATGGTTTTTATATGGATACCATCAAAATAAAATTCAGATTTTTCAGTCATGTAATTTAAAGATTATACTGCAGCGAATAAGGACATACAAAATTAGATTTCAATTACAGCTTGTGACGTTTTCTGCACAAAGCCTATATATTTATTTCCTCCAATCCAGACTGTAAAACAACATAATTGATCAAATAATTATGATTTCATCATTACTTATTAATTTGGTTTTAATATTCCAGCAGATTAATAAAATGTTCTTCTGTATCTTACTGAATGTAAAGGTCAGTTAGTGTATGTTTCTGGTACTCTGAAATTCTGAAGAAAAGTATTAAACCCTTCTGCAGCCAAGAAAGAATCAGATCAACATCATTGGTATTCAGCTTATTGTCTGATAACTTGCCAAGTATTTTAGCAATAGATTGCACAAATACTTTGAAGTGCTGGAAATCTACAGTAGTATATACACATGTGCAATACAGAATTCAAAGTAACTGATTGGGTACCTCCTTAGATTAGATTTAAGGGTCTCTCCACTGATGCAGAAAGAAGGCATAGCAGATGTAGTATAACAATATTAAGGAGCAGTCTTATTGTTATGAGAAACCTGAAGTTTCTGAATTCTTCATTATATTGCAAGGAGATGAGCTTTATCCTAAGAGGGTTGACAACTGCAGAAAAGAATCTACGTGTGCAGCATTTCAAATCTACATGAAAACAAATTTCAGTGTCTGCTTTGTTTAGCTGCAGCTTGCAGTGTAAGGCTTGGTTTCCAAAAACAGTTCTGCACACATCTAACAGAGCTGTGGATGCAGAAATGAAATGGAGTCACCTCTGTCCTTGAGGTTCCTTTCTGTTACATATGTACTGCAAGTTACAGGGCGGAAGAGCTCATGTCACATAGCTAGAATGGGATTGCCTGTGCTTATAATAGTTATTTCCACCTTGTGGGCTTATGAGGTGCTTCTTTAGTTCATAGATTAAATTCTGTCAGTGAAGGAAGCAAGCATAAATCCTTTTACCTTCAGTAGGAATTTAATACATTTAACCTGAAAATATGTAACAATACTCCATACTGTATTGTATATAAAAAGCCCTTTCAGTGACTGTGGGAATGCAGCCATTTCTGGGATTCAGTATAACAACTGTCTGACAGGTTTGCATCCTCCTGTATTACAGAAAGAGAAGAGATTGTTACAATTTGCTAGAAACCTCAGAATAAACTCTAGGTGTACAAATTATAATAATTATGCTTTGTTGCCTAAATTTCAGTTTACAGAATATATGGAATATCCACTGACTACTGATTTTCCAAAAGCACCTAGATAATTGCATTTTAGGTTTTCCTCAAAGAAAAAAAAATGGTCTTAAACATTATAAAATACGTTATGTTGGTATGTATTGTAGAATGAATTGTGATTTATGTAATATTCAAACGTTACAAAATATATCATCCATTAAAGTTGCTTTAATACATGCAATATGTTCTTCCAAATACAATAATATATTTTTCTAAATTTAGAAAAGAAAAGCTTGTTAAACCATGATGTGCCAAAACTGGTCCAAAATCTTCTATTGCAAATGCTACCAGAGGAAAGACAGCAAATTTCTTTGTCCAGCAGACCTTACTTTTCCTGGATTCAAAATGTTGTCTACTTTCTCAATAACAGTTATTTTTGTCAGCTCACTTCTAAGTTGCAAATGGGAAAATAAAAAAGGAAAGAAATTAGATTCAGGTGTGAATACTTTCAGTGTAGTCCTTAATGAAGCCTTAACAGCAGTGCCTAAAATTATTTCTGCTAAAATTTTTCAGCATAGATAGCTTCTTTTGCACATATGCTGAGAGAGGACTTGTTACTAGTATGAAAAGAAATGCGCTAAAGATTTGATTTTAAACTCTAAGATGAATGAGTTCAGAAATTTGTTCAAAACAAACCTCTTTTTTTCATGCCTGGCATATGAGTGCAAGTTCAATTTTTACAAAATAGAATTTGTTTTAAAGACCCTGAGACATTGGCCAGCAAAATCTCTCAATAGTATTTTCATATGACTATTATTCAGAAGAACCTCTAGAAGGTTGTGACTAATGGTTTCTACTGCATCTTGAGAAAGATACAACCAATTTGCAAAGCAAGTCTGGTACAGAATCAGCCACAGTGTCCACTTAGGGCATAATGCACTATGACTTTTGGAAAAGACAATGGAAAACTGAAGAAAAGCACTCCAGCCACAGGATATGACTGGCTGCATTAAACATTTGTGCTTTATGTGCATGCTTCAATTACAGAAGCTGGATTCCAGCATACTCAAATTTTACGAAAATCTTACACTGAAAGGTGTAAGCAGAGTTTCCTAACCAAATGTTGTGATGGCAACTGAAATGGCTGGAGGATGGGATCATGCTGCAGAACAAAGGTTCTCTGTAGTGGGAAGCAGCTAATGATTAATTTTCTGATGAACTTGTGAGTTGCTTCTCTGGCATGCATTTCTGTAGCATTTATTAACTATTTTGGAAAACCCAGCCTGAAGGTCTTTCCAATCCACAATTCAGGCTCAAAAGAATGCAGAGTAAGTTTAATATTCATTAGCAAATTTTGGTTTGACTAAAGAATTACAAAGGCCACAGAGGTTTAAATGTCTTGCTTTGTGAGTTTAACTGAGTTGGAGTTATGCACCAAAATTGTGTTTTTTCTTTGATACTTTTGGAATGATGGATGACTCATGTTGATATTAAACTCATTAAGTATGTCTTTTGGGAGAAAAACAACTACAAAACAGGTTTCATTTTAATTCCCCCATTCTTCAAGGTGCTTATTAAAATAGAATATAATCTGAGTCTCTAAGAAAATGGTAATAAAATGTCCTAATTGAAAGCTGTATTCCTTATCTTCATTAAACAATATTTCTCTGCTAGTAGACAAGACTATTTCCTTATAATATAGGAAAAGGTCACGTATATTTCTTTTGTTTCTATATTTTTGACACCAATGTGGATTTTTTCATTGTTTGGACTATTTACGTTGTACTTCTCTGATACAAACTCCTTTGTCATTTACTGAACCCTTTTCCCTGTAGTCTGAAGTTCTTTTCCTTTTTAATTAGATTGACCTTTTGGTTCACTTGCTGGCCCTCAAAATGACTGAGAATGACTAGTCTTTTGGAAGACAAGTTGAAATCAGCACAGAGAGACTGAAAACAGTCATGCGAAATAAAAATATTTTATGCAGCAGTCCAGCTCTATAACTGCATAATCGTTATGTTCATAGCCTCTAACACAAAGAAATACTGGCCTCTGCAAATTTTGTGACATTTTAATGATGACAGGTTCTTTCTCATCTCTTTGAATGAATGCTTTTATATTGCACTTTGTGACTAATATTTTCAGAGTACATTTTTACTGTCCTATAATGATTTGCCTTTTTACCCTTCCAAGTTACAAAGGGTGAGCTTTAATTAGAAAGTATAAGTTCATTTGCAACTGTTTATTGCATATAGTCTATTTCTCTTCTTTCTACCACCATCATAGAAAGAAATTACTGTTTAAGTTACATTTTCTAGGTTAAAGAAAGAAATGAATGGAATATTTTTTTTATTCTGAGGGTGATTAGACATAATTCCAGTAGTTTAGAAAGAAATAAAAAGATATACCTTTACAGGCTTATATAATTGCCCTAGAAGTTTAAGGTGAAGCACAAACTCTTTTTTCATTTTTCACTCGGAAGAAGATAATCAGCAAAATTCACATTTTCATTTACAGCAGTTACAGCAATATACCTGAAGCTAGGGATTGAAGAGCATCTTCTTTTATGGTCTTTTGGGTGGTGAGAAGGAATTTACATCTCATCTCTCTACTCAGTTGAAGGTTCTCTAATTTATAAATGAATATTGTCACAGGAAAGGTTCATTCACAATCAGGTTTCCAATAATAATTGAAAAGCATCTGAAAAATTGAGTATGAGTTATTCAACCAATATTAACCTAATACAAAAGAGCTTTAGACTTTTTGAAAAATCTGTGAGAAAAACCTGTCCTTTTGGTACTTCTGCATAGAACAAGAAGCATTTCTCTTTCTGCATCTGAGTTGCATTCTCTTATTTTCAGGGGCTTGGTTGATTTTCCAGAAAAGTGACTAAAGTGGCTGATCCAGGTAATCACTGAATACTGTCATACCTCCACAACATGGCCCCGTGTGTTAACAGCCTGTGTCTCTCCTGCCTGTATATAAGCTCCAAATCAGGCCAGCTCTGTGCCTTGGAACAGGATGTCCAGCTACTAGTGCTGAAATGCCACCAGCAGTTGCTGGAGGTTCCCCTTTTTTCTCTTGGTGCCGACCTTTAGAACCAGTAGTTCAGTGAGAAACATTCCTATTTTTGGAATAGTAGAATCACCATCTGTACTTTTTGTAGTTGCTTTGTTTCTGCTTCTGTAAAGCCACACCTTGCTCTTATATTCATTGATCAGCCTCTATCCAATGGAAATTTCTTAGATCCACTTAGTAGGATTTCAGTTAATATCCCACTCCTATTATAACCTTTCAGAATGTCTACTTCATCCATTTAAAGGATGATAAGCTCTGTTATTTTCAGAACTACACCAAGATATTTTCGTTCTTGTATATAATAATCTAGATGGTAGAAGTACTACCATCAAGCATGATTGTTGTTGTCATATGAGGAAGCAGAAACATTTCCCCTATTTTGTTTCCCAGTCTTTTTGCTCTAATTCTGAATATTTTTCTGTGTAAAACAAGGTCACAGAATCTTAGCTATTTGATACAAAGGATTTGTCATAAAATTTTTTTATATCTCTTTGAGCAGACAATTAATGTGCTCTTACAATTGGGTTTTTATCCCAGCTGTTTCTGACCAGTTACTTAGCTGCAGTTGAAGAAACAACTGTACTATCATTAGGACATTTGTTTAGGCAATGTAGGTTTTATACTTCCACCATGATTTTTATGGAATTTTATGTAATGAAGAGCTTGTTGTTGAAGAATTTTTAGAGTGAATGTTTCTTTTGTTAGTCTAGTGAAATTCAGATTGTTGTAGGAAATGTTAATCTAAATATTTTTGTAAATGAATACAGTGAATTTTATTATTTTCAGAGGAAAAGCCCTTCATCTTCTCAATGATTAGGTGTAGCTTAAGTAGACAAAAGGGAGTGGCAGATCATGTTGTCCTACACTTTCAGGATGTCAAGTCAAAAAGATAAACAAAATTAATAGCTCCTAGCAAAAATTGTGTTCTGAAGAGGTTTTTAAAGAATAAATAAAAATTTTCTGTTCTAAAGCGCCAAAAATTTTAAGAGAATCTATCCAATCTTAAAGCACTAATTAAGTAAAATATTAATAAAACTTTTCACATAACTGAAAGTAATCACTGCTTCATTCCTTAAGGAACCAGATACATTATTAATTATCAAGTTCAATATTTATTCAAAAGCTCTGAGACTTTTCATAGCAAAATAATATTACATTTTCATCCATAATTTGTGCCATAAAATTTTTAAGAAAAACAACTCTATTTTTGAATGCTGTTATAAAATAAGAAGATTGTCTTAGCTGTTTAAATTATTTTCTATATGTGTGTATTTTCATGTTACAGAAGGAACTGGACCTACTTTTCTAATAATTCCTGAAAACCATACTAAGACATACCTTAAACACATTAAGAAAAATCTTACTTCCTCAACCTCCACAGTGTGCAGTTTAAACCACAAGGTGCAATGTAGCAGAATGCCAATGTAAGGTATGGTTACTCATGAATTTAAAACTTATTCCTTCTATTACCTGTGGAATTGACTGTTTTCTGCTTCCCCTATACAGTGACTTAGTTGAAAATAAGTGTTTCTCAATGTACATTTTTAAAAGATTTTGTCTCATTTCCTTAGTAATTTGATGAAGGAATTTTTAGGACACAACTGGTTAACCCTCATAGATACAGAAAAATGTGAATTTAATTGGCAGAACTTTATCTAAAGCTATGACATCACAATTTCCCAACACTTTGTTTAAAAATGTGATAAGTGATTTATGTTTTGGTAGATGCACATGTAAATACTACAACCCCACTCCTCCGTGGCTGAATAAGTCCCTAGTGGCAGAATGAGACTCACTGAATAAAGTCCCTAGTGGCAGAATGAGACTCACTGAATAAACTTTAATGGAGGAAATCTCCGATAAGATGGACAAGTATCACTGTGAAGCTCAGGGAAGAATGCAGGATGTCTGATCACAGCTGTTGCAAAAAAGTTACTTTATTTCCCCACAAAGGAGACTGGAACATGACCCTAATTTCAAAATCTATCAACAGCCGAGTAGGTAATACGGTGGTATAAATGAGTTCTTTAAAAGAGTGTGAGGACACCAATGGGTTTGAGCTGGCTTTCACCCACGTATGCCTTCCCAGCCAGTGAGGGGACAGTCAAAGTTTATATCAACATTGCTAGCCATTTTGAAATCCATCTTTTACATAAGTGTACATGCTCAACATCATGTCTGACTATTATTAGTTCTCATACCCCCAAAATCTTACCTTTATAATGAGGAATTTCTTTGCAGCAGCCTTCTCACACAACTGACAGAGGATTTGTAAGAGGGAATTCCAACTGGACATATTTGACCTTAAATTTAGTTAATGCCCTTATATATTTTTCTGTAGTTTTCTAGTATTTTGTTCCACTGAAACGTTTTAATTTTTTCAAACCTAAGTATGCTAGTTACAAACTTTGCCACACATACATAAAGAGAGATGATTAAAAGCAGAAGACAACATTTAGGATAAGTTTAAAAACAATGCTGCTAAGTGTGCACCAATACAATACTTTACAATCACAACTGAATTATTTAATAATAATATTAGAATTGGTATGACTCTTAATCCTAAAAGTTGTATAGAAAGTTGGATGATTCAGTGGCATGGATGTTTTCCAAAGAGCCTTATTGTTACTATCTTCAGGACTTAGTGTGCATTAGTTAGAGTTCTTTGTTGTTTGTCACCTTAAATATAGAGGTATTATGATTATCTTTATGATTAGCATACAGCTGGTATTCTGGAAGTTTTTGAAGTTCCAGAGCACCTGTTAAAACACATTTTTCCATTCAATAAAGATGGAAATGTCTTGCTAAAGAGAAATAATATCTTTGGCTTAACTTCTTAAATTCTCTTTAATTCTGGAAATTTCTATATTTAAAAAATACCTGGTATTGAATATTTACAGAATTATGGTACATAAATACATTGCAAGATGAGCAAGATGTGCTTAGTCTATTGGATCTTGAGCAGCATTTACCAGTACACTCACTGTAATTCTACAATCTCATCATCTTTCAGGATTCAGAAATGCAATGAAAACATCAGGTTTCTGGGTTTTTGGGTTTGGTTTCAAATTTTCTTTCATTTCATTGTAGTGGCATTTAAAAAGATATTGTATATATTTATGGAAAACATAATGTGGTTTCTCAGAAATGTTATTTCCTTGGGCATCAAATGGATAATGAAAGGCTTGATGATCTGGCTGTTCATATGAACTATCACACACACACTGCAATTGTATTCTTTCATCCCAGAGATAAAAATCTTGTCATTGTGGCATAATGAGATTATTATGACCCATATCATTAAAGTGCCAAAAAGAATTTGGGGAATTACCATTGTTGGTATGTCCAACCATCTTTGGAAATGATTCATAGCAAACTTATATTTTGTGAAATTTGCCTTTATTGCTTCATCAATCTCATTAAAATCAAGGAGTCCCACAGGTTTATGAAATTAAACTGGGTATAATCAAAATATAAAATGCAAAGCTATGACAAAAACATGCCTCTACATATTATCAATCCCAGACAGCATGCAACAATAATCATGACATTCTAATAATACTAATAATGAAGGAAATTTGCTTCTTAGGATCCTTTTGTTTCAAATGAATACAGAATAAATGAATACAGGATAAATGAATAAAAAGTTTTCCCACACCGATTTTTTTTTCCTTTGTGAAGGGATAGAAGGGAAAGTGCTTGGTTTGTACAACTCTATCAAAGAATCTTTTAGTACTGTCTTTGAAGTTGGTTAAGCAAATAATAATAGAATTCAAGACGATGATGAAATTTAAGTACCTTAAAAAATTAAATTCTGGATTAAAAAAATTTAATTCTGGATTTTAGATGTTTTTAAAACAAATGCTTTTAGAATGCATTTTTAAAAAACAATACTGACTGAATTTGGACAATAATTTGTCATTGGTGTAACCATATCCATTTATTGCTCCTAATGGGTTGGCTTTTTACTAGTATTTTAAGGTATTAGGAATAACATACTGCTACATCTCTTTGTTATAGAGATGGATAAAAGCTCAATTTACAATTATGTCCATGTAGAATTACTCTTAAAATGGGGGTATAGCAGAGAGGGGTCAAAGAAACTGTTGTAGTGACTTCATCAGGGTTTTCAAACAGAGTTATGCACAGAAAAAGGGCACAGAGTTGTAGAATTAATATCTAAATTAGTAGTATTTTTAAGTGTTCTATACAGACAAAATCTGTACAAAGTTTAAGAGAGTGAAAATTGAGGCTTATCATTTTATAGTGCAATCACCTTCCAGGTGATCCCTTTATAGAGTATGAACTTGATCTGTTCTTATTACAGTTTATACAAGGTTTGACAGGAAATGCATAGATTGGTTAATATATCTGTGGAAAACATGTTAGTTTTTGTTATCCTGGTTACAGTTTTGCAAAACTGATGCCATATTGTGGGGGAAAATAACTGGAAAACCATCTTTTAATTTATAATACCTTCACAGGTTACACTTTAGTGAGATTTTAGCAAGATCTTGTTATAATACCTTACTTCTCTAATATTAGACAATAGAACAGAAGATCATTTGGAGCAAATCTATTTTTTGAAGTCTTAATTAAGTCTCTTTGCTATTACTGTCTGAAATGTTATACTCAAATTTTCCAATATGTTCCTGCTTCTTCAAAACAGTAATGCAGGAAGATGGGTTGGGTCATAAAAAGAGCTAAGGAAATGCCTCCACTGAAGTATCAACCCCACTATGCCTGAAGCCTCAGGGCCAGCATCTCACTCAGCATAAGGCACTTAACTAAACCTAAAGATAATCCTCAAAAGATAGGAAAAAGGAGCAATTTATGCACTAAAGCACTGGATTATCTCCTTTGATTTGATAGTTTTTTCAGCTGACTGTATGGAGAGTTGACATAACTTTTCTTATGTTTTGTCTGGAATTATGTGGGAAGGATTCATATGAAGCATTAAAGATGGCACTAGTGGAGGGGAATGGTCTAGTGCAGTTCTGCTCTGCCAGTTGTGTCTGACTGGATTGCTCTGTCTACAAGAGGTAACAGCTAATTTCAGGGACCAATCATTGCTTTTGTAAATGGGGAAATGTCCATAGCAATTCAGCTTATCAATCAAGAAATTTAAACACTTCTCTGCATCAGGAAATTAAACATTCCTTTGCATTTGTTATCTTCCTTAAAAAAAAAAAAAAGCAGATTTGTAGAGATATTTTTTGATATTTCATTGGAAGTATACAGCTTTACAGAACATGCTAACAAAACTCACAGGAGCAGAAACTGTGCAGATGAAACTCTGATGAAGTGCTATTGAATTTCATTGATTTATCATGCAAAGGCCAGGAGTATATGATGGGAGAAACTGTAGGCTTTAATAAGCTTCCTGGAAGCTTGATAAGGATATGTTCAAAAGGGAGAGAGAATACTATTTAGATAAGGCTATATTCCATGAGACTAGAATGTGATTATTTGTCTGATATTCAGAGGCATTATAAAAATTATGCAGAACTGGCAGGCAGGATGACCAGATTAAGTAAAAATGGAAGCTTTAGTAAGGCAATCTTTCTGTCTACAGATTTTTATTTTCAATTTCAATTTAAATTCGGTGCATAAGACAGAAACAATACAGATAAAAAATTTCACTTCAGATTTCAGCCTATTCTGCTATAGGAAAAGAAAACTGGAAAAGGACAGAATTAAATAAACAGTGCCCTAAAGACCATAAAAAAATTAATATTGATATAAATAATATTCCTCACGTATTTGATCCATTTCATGCCAATTATTTATCAGTATTGAATTCAGTTTCAGATATGCAAGGTTCTGTGACTGAATTTCTCAGTGATTCATAATAAATTAAGATAAACTGCTCTCAGGGAACCCTTAAAGGGATGAGACTTCATACTTTGCCAACTTACCTTAGTTATATAGTATGTAAGGCTTTTTTTGTGTTTGATGTTGTTCTGAACATTGAACATGGGATGAAATGGAAATGCGGGTCTTGGCACAGTATTTCCTAAGTGGAGGATTTGAAGTAAATGCCTCTGTGTGGTTGTGTATCACACTTCACAGAAAAGACAACAGCTGCACTGCATCATCACTGCAGCTCCAGATGTTCAGTGATGACAGAGTTTTCTTTTTTCATTACATATCAATGATGTAATGCTACATAATACTTCTTACAGACAGGAAAAGAGAACACATTAATTTGATTAATGTTTCAGATAGAGAACAGCTGCATGTTTTGAAAGGTCATACTCAGATATCAGTGAGATAGTACTTGCTCCCAGAAAAGAAAAGAAAACAAACCTTTCTCTCTCATTTACGCTATTTTAAACCAAAACATTTTTCCTAAATCATGTATTAATTTTTTAAGTCTGTCTTCATCAGGAAAGATTTTGAAGCTGCAAATGACAAATAACAGATGACTCCATAGTAGTAAATGTTTACAGACAACAGGTATGGCTTTGATTGAGTTGTGTCAGAAGTATCTCAACAACTAATGTCTTTGTCCTAGGGTGACTGTCTTGTAAAGAACAACATAAAATGAAGGTCTTAATTTCAATCTTTTAGCACTTTTAGTTTATACTGAGCATTAGCTCAGTAACTGACAGACCCTGTTTTATTTCTAGTAAGTCATAATTTGCATCATCATGTAAGGCGTCCTCTATTTTCTGCAGAAATAAAAGTAAAGTTTTTATATTAAAAAGAAAAATATGCCTATTAATCTTTGGCTCAAATTCCTCAGAATTCCTTAAGGAACCCTTCTTTGCATTTCAGTAGCAAATCCTTCAGACATACATCTGCTAAAAATGTAATGTAACATGATAATTTTTCAACATAAATCTGACATTTATGGAGTTGCTAAAAGAACATCAAAATGCAAATTTATAATAATAGCTGTTATTTTATCCTTAGGTAGTCTGATTATTCAGGCAACTATCTTGTATGCAGGAGTCACCATGAAACACCTCTGTTTTTAAGAGGTAGCGGTAGTACTAGTGTCAGTCATGAAAATGGATGCCTAGGATGGTTGCATGATTTGTATCCGTATTTTTTAATAAATAGATTGAATCATGTAGACTTAATTTTTTTTTTTTATACATGTAATTCCTTCTTCAGATGTGAAACAGTCAGCTGATATTGGATTTAGAATAGAACAACACATCTGAGTATTACCTAGTCATGACCATCATTTAAGCTGCTGGGGGAAAAAAGGGTGTGGTACTTGGGGGACAGGGGAGATAATGTCACTATCCATGAAACAAAAGAGAGACAAATGTCACATTTGGGACACTGAGAAATGAGGTAGGAGGAAATGAATATCTAATGAAGTCACTACATTTGCTGAGATAATCATTTCCATAGCCATTTCTGCTACAAATTGTAGCTTTCAGGCTCACCACTTTGAAATATCCCTCAGGTTCAGGACTGAAGTCAGAGGTGGAAAGATATTCCACCAAGATTCCACATTCTATTTGTAAGCAGATGTTCCTGGTTTTTATTGATCAAATGTGTTCATTATAGGAGGTATCAATTGTGTCAGTTATAAACAAAGGTACACCAACTGAAGTTTAAATTAAATTGTGACTGTTAAATGAAAAAATTGAAGAATTGAGAGTATTAATTTTGTTTTAAGCTCACCCTGAAGTGATTCACTGAGTCAAAATGTGCTTTATTTTCTCAGGAGAATAAAACCTTAGTAGGAAAATAAAATGACCTAATAATAATAAAAAAAACCAAACCCAAGCAAACCAGTCAACAATAATAGCAATATCAACAAAAACCCAAACCTGAAAAGCAAACCCCAAGCCAGTTACAAGAAAAATAGAGAAATAAGCTGTTGCAGATGTTACTTAGTAACCATTACTGCTACAAACAAAATAGAAGAGTACAAGATGAATTTGAGACCACTGGAAGTACACTATTAAAAATATCTTTTGTCTTGTACTTGAATTGTTCTCAGGACATGCAGCAAAGACAAGATCATATTATAATATATTGTGCTTCTGTTTCTACTATTATTACATTTTCTCAGTTGGAGAAATCTCAGCTATCTTGCTAAAAGCTCAACAATATTTAAGACTGTTTCTAACTTTAAGTATAGTACAAGCTCAATCTAAGCATAATCCTTGAAGTAACTTACTGAATGTAGATATAAAAACTTGCTCTAGACAATAGTAAGTGCAGAATTTAAAACATATTTTTATAGGGTTTGAGCTGAAAAAAAGGCTTTGACCTTGCTTAAAAAATCTCCTACCGAGGATACATTTTCACATGAATATTTAATTTATCTACATTTTGGCTTTCATGTTTGCTTTCTTAAAAAAAAGTAGGTCTTTCATTTGAAGCAAAAAAAGTGAAATTTATGCTATTTAAAACAAAATCCAAAGTGAATATGAACAGTGATCCCACAGCTATAAAAAAGCTTCATACAATATTAATCTGATACATATGCGCGTGTGTTTGTGTGTATGTGTGTGTGTGTGCAATTCCATGAGACAGCAGATAAGAAGCTAGAAAGCCAGTTTGTAACTAGACAACCCAACAGCTTTTTTTTTTTATAAAGAAAAATTGTTCAGAAAAATCACCAGGAGAAATATCAACATTAATTTCAAGATGTATTTTATAATGTAGCTGCTTGTGAAGATACTGTGATTTTTTTTGTAACTGCAAATTAATTAATTGCTAGAAGCATGATTATTTCTCAACACAAAAGTACATAGTCCTTTTTGTTGACCTAATTAAAACATGCAGAAACTCCAACTAATTTTTCATGAAACAGATACATATCTCCTTTTCAACGTGTTGCAGTATAGTTATAAAACTGAGATGTCCACCATGAATTTGACAAATTCTTCTCCAAAATTATTATAATAAATATATTATAAATTAATATTTTTTATGCTTGAAGTTGAGTTTAAAATATTAATAAATAAAATCCTATCATGAATCAAAAAGTTCTCATTATATTTAACACAGATAATATCATATTTAAATTATGTAACAAAAAAACGCTATTGGAAGAATCCTGTACAATGTCTGGATATTACTGTTAATTAGATTTATACTTTTACTTATGCCATCTCAATGTCCTAAATACAAAACACAGCCATTATTACACCAAAGTGTTTTCAGTGTTGTCCTCAACAAAGAATAATTTCCCTGACAATTTTATCTTAACGAGACCGTGCTTGCAATCAAAATACACTGGGCACGATGTAAAGCCATTATAACATCAAGATGTAATCTGTGGTACAGTTTCAAAAAATGTTTTCTGGATGATTTTGGTGTTTTGCTGGACACCTTATCAGTATGTGCAACAATTCTTGTTAGAAGACATTAAGTCAGAGAATGAGCATATGTTTGGGTCATAGGGTTTATGTTTAGGAACCAACTTCAACTGGCCTTTGAAAGTTATGGTTCATCATTTTATGTTGCCAGTAATTTCAGCTGCTTATTTTCAAGACAGTGGTGTATAGAAATGGTCTGCGAAGTTGGTCATGAGCAAATGTAGAAATTTGACAGCATTTCAGTACTTATGAACAGGTACTGAGCAAGATTAACTTGGCTTGGGTTTTTTTGGAAATCACGCATACATCTTTGTGTACAGTTGTCTTTCAAAAATAATTTTCATAAGTAAATCCAAGAATCTTTGAGATGCAAGCACCTCACAACCACTTATGGGCTCCATAAAAAGTCTGATTTTATCTACAATAGGATATTCCCAAATAATTGTTGAGAACGAGATTTGAGTTTCTGTCTTGTCCTAGGGTGACGCTATGATGCTTGTATCCCCATTCATGTGTTCTGTTAATGTTGGATATTATATTCTGTACCTTTAAGACTGGCTCTGGAGAGGGAAAGTTTTGTTTTGGTTTTCTTATCAGCCTGGCGGGACACAGAGACTGCAGCTTTTGCTTTTTCTGCTTTTGCTTTTCGCTTTACTCTCTCTCGCTCTTGCTTGCTTCACTTCTGCTTGCTTTTGCTCATTAGCTAGTTTAGCTAAACTGTCCAAATTTCTTCCTGGACTATTTCTCCTTTCCTTTTTCTCATCATTTCGAACCTGCTCCGGACTGGGACCTGGGAAACACCAAGAGTCTGCACCTTCTGGCCTGCAGCAGCTGCCCCAGCGCCGGAGGGACTGAGAACAGAGTGACCACCCCCCAAAAGAGACTTTCTGAATTTGTCATCTTTTTTCAGAGCGGTGTCATCCGGTATTGTTCATTTTGTGTGCTGGGGGGTGCTGTGCTTGTTAAATAAACAGGTTCTTTCCACTCCTCTCCGAGGAATCCTTCCCGAACCGGTTGGGGGGAGGGGCTGTGTGGGTTTGCTTACTGGAGGAGCCCTAATTTGGAAATTCTCCTCCAAATTTGCCCTAAACCACGACATGTCTTTTTCCTGAAACACTGTCAAAAATGATGCCTCCTCATGTATTAACAGCTAATCACACACTGAGAGTTCTAATGAAAAAACAAGTTTATATGTGAAACAATAGAAAACACTGTTAAAGGTATGTTGGTGAGTTTCTCTAGAAAGGATTAAAATTGTATTTGACTCACTGAAATACTGACATTCTGATACTTATTGTACTCAATGCAAATGCTGCCTCTTCTTTCAACTGATTATTTAGGATTCATACAGAAAATGTATCTTTCTAATCTCATCCTGTAGATAAAACTTACTGAAAAAGCGCACGTTAGCCAACCAACCAAACAAGCAAAAAAAGATAATAATTGAAAAACTTTTAGATTATTTTGATAATATATTTTCATTGATATAATTCCTTTATTGATATGAACCATAATAATTCTCTTCATAACACAATCAAAAGGAAGGAAGACATAAAGAGAATACTATTCCATATATAGAATCTCAGAATCATGGAATCAACAGGGTTTGAAAGGGTCTCTAAGATCATGTCCAACACTCAAGCTAATGCTTCAAAGTCCACAGTAAACTATGTTCCTAAATGCCACGCCCACATATTTTTTGACCACTTCCAGGAATTTTGATTCAGCTACTCCCTTGGTCAGCCTGTTCCAGTGCTTGATAATGCTTTTAGTGAAGGCATTTTTCCTAACTTTTAAGCTACATATCCCTTGGAACAAGTTGAAGCTGTTTTCTTTTTCCTATCACCGGGAAGATGGGAGAAGTGACTGCCTTCCACCTCCTACAACCACCTTCCAGGTACTTGTAAAGTCCAATAAGGTTTTCTCTGAGCCTCATTTTCTCCAGGCTAAACAACCCCAGCTCCCTCAGCTGCTCCTCATAAGACTTCTACTCCAGACCCTTCCCCAGCTCTGTGTCCTTCTCTGGACACGCTCCAGCATTGCAGTGTCTTGCAGTGAGGAGCCCAGCACTGAACAGGATTTGAGGTGTGGCCTCACCAGCGCTGAGTACAGGGGACAATCACTGCCGTGCTCCCGCTGGCCACACAATTGCTCGTACAGGCCAGGATGCCATTGGCCTTCTTGGCCACCTGGGCACACACTGGTTTGTGTTTAACCACGTGTCAAACAACACCCCCAGGTCCTTTTCCACTGGCCATCTTTCCAGCTACTCTGTCCCAGCTTGTGGAACTGCCTGGGGTTGTTGTGACCAGGGGCAGGACCCAGCACTGGGCCTTGTTGAAACTCACACTCTTGGCCTCAATCCAGCCTGTCCAGATCCTTCTGCAGAGGCTTCTTACCCTCCAGCAGATCAACACTCCCACCCAACCTGGTGTCATCTGCAAACTGACTGGGTGCACTGGATCCCCTCATCCAGATTATTGATAAAAATATTTACCAGATCATTGATAAGAATATTAAACAGGTCTGGCCCCAATTCTGAGCCCTGGTGAACTGCACTTGTGACCAGCTTCCTACACGATGTAACTCAATTCATCAACACTCTCTGGGCCTGGCCATTCAGTTTTTATGAAGTGAACATTGGATTAACCCAAGCCATGGCTAGCCAGTTTCTCCAGTAGAAGCATAATTCATTTTATAATAATGTAGGAGACCACAATGATATTATTTATTATTATTTATTATTATTTATTATTATTTATTATTATTTATTAATTATTGGGACATTTTGAATAATATGTTATTGCCTGATTTAATTTGGTTTAACTAATTCTGAAAAGTTTTTAATGAAAAGATATTGATGGCTTCTTCCTAATAACCAGTTATGGTCCTTACACTGTTTTAGTGCTACTTGACCTTTCTGCAGCATTTAATAATGGGAACTGTGGGATACATTTTTGAGACCTACAATTGCTCTGGTTTTTGATTTTCTTTCAGTTTGTGTCATCCTCCACTTTACTTCTTATCCTGAGTTTGACAACATGGTCTTTCGTGTCTCCCATTTTGAAACTATTTAACTGAAATTCTGTACTTGGATTAAGGTTTCTTAAAAAATACTGCACCCAATTTTGCCACTTTTTGGTTCTTACCAGCATATATGCACAGTAAAAAATTGGTTATTGTGAAGTTTATTCAACTGAATTTTAACCCTCTAAACAAGGTTCAAAAAGATTCAGAAAAAAAGAATATCATCATATTAAGACTAGAAAAATTTTACATTCCATAAAATCATGAAGATTACATATTTGGTTCTGTTTTACTCAATTAAATGAAACTGAAATGCAATAAGTGATGGTATATGTAAAAGGTGAAATTTGACCATGTGCAACAGCCTCTTTTGTCCTATTATCACAGTGAGCTGGCCCTATGCACTAAAGTAAATTTTGTCACTTAAGGGAAACTCAGATGTTCACCAAGAGAACATGGAATAATGAATAGCCTTTATTCCCCACCTTATAAGATAATCTAATATGGTGCAATCTATGCCTGCTTCTCTTCCAAATATTAGAAATTTATTTCAGCCTATTGAGAACAAGATTTTCATCTGTGTATGTGTTTCTATAAATTTGGAGTAATTGAAAAAAGTTGATTTTGAAAGAGGCTCTAACAATGGCAGTAATTTGAATGGCAGATGAAACAGAAATAGGAGAAGCTGATGGGACTTGAGGATTGAATACTGAGCTAGGTTTTGTACTGACATTTAGGAAGGGTTGATATTTAAAAGTAGACTAGTGTTTAGGTGTCTTCACAAGCAAAAACTGAAAAATCATAACCTGACTGAGAAGTAACCTGTTCACAAGAAGCAAAAAACCTATTGATAACCAAATTTGACAAGCCTTTTTTTTTTTTCTTTTCCATTTTGTGTGTATTTTAAACTCTTCAGAAGACTTCAGGCAAACTTACATCAAATTTGTTTATGTTTACTGAAAGCCAGGATGGTGTAGCTTTTCCAGACCACCCACAGAGGAAATAAAAAGTTTTCTTGGCTAGAGACAAGCTGATGCTTGACTAGATGTTCTAATGTAATAGGTGAGAGATACTTTATTCAAATTTCTCTTTTATGGTTTTTGTGGTTAGCTCTGGTAGGCAGCTATGTTGCACACAGATGCTCACTCTCTCTTCCCCATAAGGGATGGGAAAGAAAATCAAAAGTGTGAAAAATCTCATGGGTTGAAATAAAGACAGTTTAATAGGGAAAGCAAAAGCTGTACATGCAGCAAAGCAAAAAGAGGAATCAATTCAGTACTTCCCATTAGCAGACAGATGTTTAGTCCCTTTCCTGGAGAGCAGGGCTTTGTCATGATTAGCAGATCTTGGAAGACAAACACCATGATTCCAAACATCCCCACATCCTTCCTCTTTGGCCGACTTTTATTGTTGAGCATAATGTACTATGACCTTTTTTCAGTTAGGGTCAATGTGTTCCCTTCCAATTTCTTGTGTACTTCCAGACATTTAGCTGGTAGAGCAACATGAGAAGCAAAACAAGTCCTTGAAACTGTGCAAATGCTGGCAAGCAAACTCCAAAATATAGCACTATACACCTTATACCTTGTCTTTCTTATGAGATGGCTATGGCAATAAAGACATTGAACTGTTTTGATGATATTAGAATCCTAAACTGACAAAGCTTGGCAGAAAACAATGTATGGGAGTGAGTAGAACACAGAAACATCTTACTTATAGGACAGAGCATTCTTGTGGGTATTGAATAGAAACAGACAGAAAACAATCTGACTGTTTCTAAAGCCTTTAAAAATTACTTCAGCTTAGTGTATTTTGTTTAGAGCTTTGTTTATGCAATGGAGATATGCCAACATAATGTCGCCTTTAGCTCCTGTTTATCATATTTAAAAGATTATCTCAGCCAAAACCAGCACACTTCTCGTACAGAATATATATCTTACAATGTAGTGAATAAAATTATATACTTATGATAGCACAGCTGTACATGGGGGCAATATGCCTTGCAGTTACTCATTGAGTCTCATTTGTTATGCATTGGTAATAATGCCAGTCTCATTCCTGCAATATTAATGGAAAGAACATGCTGGCATTTTAAATAGAGCCTCTGATTTGTGACATTATTCAGCTGAATAACTATTAAAGCTTGCACACAGAAATATTTGCTGTACAGCACAATTACTGAAGTGCATTATCAGCATGAGAGCATTATAAGATCTGTCGATTCTGAACTTTGCAGACAGGAAATGTAAAATTCCTCTTGAAGTGAAAATGTTACTAGGCAATGTGCAATGACAACAATGGTGACACATAGATAACTGCACCAAAGAAATTTAAAAGTTTTTTAAAAATTATTAGTAGTTTTTGCTGTAAAGTACACCTTGAGACTGTTGAAAATACTCTTTAGCAAAAGGAGGCAATTGCAGAAAATATTTCACAAGCTGATGATAAGAAACACGCTGCAAATTTGCATGAGCCATGAAAAATTCCTGACTTAAACATGAAGAAAAATTATTATAATGAAAACAACTGTCAAAAATTATCTTTTAATTGTGTGACAAATATAATAGAAATATATGAAGAGATTATCAATATAAACTTTAGAATTACCTTTACTATGCTTTGTCATATTACTTGTGATTTTTGAAAGATGATAAAGTTGACAAAATTTGCCATTACAGTTTTTAATGAAAAAGAAACATGCAAATGTACTTCAGGGTTTTAATTTTATTAGGCTTTTTTGTCCCTAAAATATATGCTTCATGTTAAATAGATTATATAATGTGTATAGGAGTTTTCAGAGTAAATTAATAAAATATCTTGCAACCATAAATTATGAACACATTAAGCAATTTACCTATTTCTGTAGGAATCAGATGTTTCAGTTTTCCAGCATTGTAGATCTCAAGATTTATTGTGTATAAAATAAAATGTTTTCTCTAGAATTTTGAGTTAATTTCTATGCTAGAATTCTATACATATATTAGTTTGAAAATGATTACTATATTATAATAATATATTTTTGTTAGTGTTAATTATATAAATATAAATACATGACTATTACAAGAAATAGATTATAACAGCAGAACTAATTTCTTCTGGTTTCATTTGGTCTCCAGGAAGTATTCTGCAACCCTCCCTCATTTTGACAAAATTACATAAGGTAATATAGTCTAAATCTTAAGGTATTTTAATACTAACTTCTTCTCTGGATTGATATATACACTGAAAACCAGAAATTCTTTAGCAATGTTTGTCAATAATCACTTTATTAGTTCACTTTAGTCCCTGTCTCCTGGTTTCAAATTCAGAGTAAGGCTCTTTACTCTCTTACGTCTTGTCTAGTTCTTTATGTAACTCCTACCTGGGTCAGTCATTCAGCACAGATCCATCTGACTGTTTCATTACTGTAATTTTTGACCAAATCTCCTAATGTCAGCCACTTACTGGCTATAATGTCTTATGGCCACAAAAGCAGAATGACAAAACAAAATTAGTCCTGCTTCATATGTATTTATGTACATTTATCACTTTAACTTAAAAAAAAAAAAAGTTCTGTTCTCAGATTTAGACATGGCTGACTTAAGGAATAAGATGCTTTAACTAATAGTTTGCAACTAGTGTCTCTTTCATCCATGAATCCAGGGACTGAAACAGCAATACATGTAAACAGTAATGTGGCATAACTGTTCTGGTCAAAATGGCAGCCTTAGAATGTAAGGAATATTATCTCAATTTACTTTGTGTTGCTAATTCTGCAAGGGAGATTTGCAAGGGGAAGCTTCCAGAGAGAAAGTCAGACTTCCAGACCTCCCTGATAGTTGCACCAGTTGCAGAGGGACTGAAAGTAAATTTCCTTTAGTCATCTGAGTAATTTATCACATTATCAAAGATGTATGTCTTGTTCCCACTTTTCCACCTACAGTGTCCACGTTGTCTTTGCTGTTTTCCTTAATCCAAAACTAAAAATATTTTCAAACAGAACATGCAATATTAGCACATTTTGGACTGAAAATGTAATTCAGAAAAGTTGCTCTAATTGATATTTTTTTGAAAATTTTATTAGAGAGATCTGAGGAGGAAGCGGAAAAAATGGAGATCAGATGAGCAATCTCCTCAGTTTAGAGCTAAGATAAACTAAAAGGCATGAAACAGAGCTGGATGGCTAGTCTAGAGTGGAGACAGCCAAACCTGAGATACCAGCATTCTGACAATACTCCCTGCAGTGCATATATTCCATCAGTCTGGCAGCAATGAATTTATTTAAGGAGAGGCTTGTGATATGTGCTTGATTTCTGTAGCATGCATATGTAATTTGTTTGCTCTTGGCTGACAACTCTTTTTATCCCCATTTCTTGTTTTTTTGTTCTTTCCACCTTATCTCAATCTTTCTTGAAACAGATGACTCTTAAAAAAATAAACAAAAAATACTGGCAGCTTTCAGGCTACCTTTCCATCTTGAACTTAACAGACAAATGGTATGAAACTTGTAAGCACAGTAGTCAAAGCTGCCTTTGCAATCTGTTGTTTGGTAATTTTCAATTAAGGGGTGGAAAGATTTAAATATTTTAAGAGATGTAATTTTCCTATCACAGCTCAGCACTTCAGCTATGATCTTCAAAGAAAGGAGTAGGAGAAGCCAAAAAGGAATAGAGTTTTGGAGCTGGCCAAATGATCTTAGCACTTCTTTTAAATTTTGGCAGCCTTCATGCCCTGACTCTTGCAGACAGACCTCTCAGCTCAATTCAGGATTCCTGAGTGCAATATGTGGAACAATCTTCTGGCAGGAATCATAGCAAAATCAATATCTTAGTTACAAAGGAATTACACATCAGGTCTTGGCTCTGTAGAAATTTCATAGCACCTCTCTCTTACAACCTTAATACTACAAGATGCTAGAGTATTGGATAATGTCATGAAAACAACATAAACCAGATATCTGTATTTAAAGTCTGGGAAAATGTTGAGACTGAAGCCATATTTGGGTATATTCTATATTGAAAGCTATTTAAGTTTGATTCAGTGTAAATAAATCAAACAAGGGTTGTCAAAAAATAGCTCTCCAGATGGTCTTGTTAGGTCCTCTAGTTTTCATGCCTGGAGTGCCAGCTACTGGGGGACACAGCATGACTGGATTTAGTGCCACCAACTGGAGTCAGAGAGGGGGTCATAGGGAACTTTGGCCGATGGTGACTGGAGAGAATGGGTGGCCTCAATGCCAGCTACTGGAATGGGTCAAAGACTCTGCTGCCAGCTACTGACACAGGCATGTTGTGCATCCTGAAAAACAGCTACTGGGGGCACTGGTGTGAGTGAAGCTAGTGAGGAGGTCAGTGCTGGTGGCTGGAGCAGATCTGCAAATTGCAACAACTGTGTCCTAGTGCCCCTCCTCCTTCTGCAGGAGCAGCTCGAGAGTCTGTACCTGACCCAAAATGATGCGTGATGGGGTTTGTGCGCTTCATTCTCTAGCAAGCCTCAAGAAAAGAGTATTTCACATTACAGAAATATTCACAGATGGAAAATTATATGCTATTTCTCCCATGTCTGGGAAATTCAGCCAATTTACTTTAATGTAAAGGTTTCAGAATAGCAGAAATATTTTCTCCATTTTATTCCTCAGCTAATTTTATTTTTTTTTTCCCAACTGGCCATGGGGCATTCTCTCCATGGAATATATAATGCAAAACCTATTTGAAAAAGGAAAAGGAAAATAAAAAGGAAAAGGAAAAAGGAAAAAAAAAAGGAAAAATACTTTACTTTCATTCCAGTGTCAATAGCCACATCCATCTGATCATTGAGTAGAATGCTTTTTTAGTACACATGCCTTTCTTCTGGGGTATTGCACATGCCCTTTGTTATAGTACAGGAGAAAAAAATCTATGTATGCTTGCTTGAAGTTGCAGGTAACAGTATATTGCCCTTTGATCCTTATGTTTCTCTATGTATTTCATACTCATAATTTATATATACAATAAATCAATACCTTGAATGTTCCTTTTTGATAATGTCAAACTGATTTTCTGGAATTCTTCTTTTTAAATAACTCTTCACCTAATTAGAACTGTCCAGTTCAGTTGCCACAGGGCAACATTTCTGCCCTTTCTCTCTTAGCCACAAGAATAAATATGTTCCTGGAATATTTATTCAGAAGAAGTTGAAAGTGTGGCATCCAGAGACTAATATTGTATGATACTAGCTGATGCTGCAAATGGTTGATAAGTATTTAAACCCAATGTCTTATAATGAGAACAGTTTATCAGTTTGACCAACAGTTGTGATCTTTGGGTAGTCACATATTTTATGAAGTGTTTAGTCATTTTTTGTGGGTTTTTGTCATGGCTTGGGGTTTTCTCTGTGTGTGCTTGTTTGTTTGTTTTATTGTAGAGTTTTTGAGTTTTGGTCATTTTTTTTTCAGGGAAAGGCTGTGTAAGGGTCAGCTTACTTTCAGTTATCAAGATTGTAGGCTTCCCTACTTGTTGTGCTCCTTCAAATCCAAGGTAATCTATCAGGGTCAGAAGAACACCTAGAAGTCCAGACAATTGTTTCATCATAACACTTTGTATTAGTCTCTTTACCTCCTTACCATGCTTACTATTTTCTTTTATTTTTTTCTCTTTTAATTAATCCACTTTGCCTCACATAACATTTTCATTCCACTTCTGCATGGAGAATGTGTTTCATGAGGTTTAGAACTCTATGGGTGCACAATACCGCTACCAGTCAGTCACCAGTGTAAATGGGAACATGACCACACCCTGCCTAGGTGTTCCCATGAAGATGCACGAAAGAAGAATTAACAGAAAAGAAACAGGTCCTTCCTGAGATTCATTGCTTAAAGAAACAAATCAGCTTGTTGTGTCTCACTTCAAATCCTGAATGCTATTACCATTTAAACTGTAAGTTACTGCTAAAGCCAAGGTTAGGCATTGCAACAGTTGCTTCTGACTGCTCTGTATGAGAGTTCTATTTGACTTCTCACCATGCTCAAGAAATAATGAGAAGAACTCTTGACATCAAAAGAATTATCAGATTTAAAAAGAAAAAATTAGGACTTGAGAAATGTTAAAATAAATATAGCCCAAACATAGAAAGGGTAAGTGATTCTTTTAGGTACCACAGTATATCTCCTCCTGTGAAGAAAATGGAAACCCTGAAGAATACAATTTGTTGTCTCAAGGAAGCTATGCACCATTTAAATTTGTTTCCTCCTGGAGAATTAAAATAGGATAAAAACCTTAAAACTGAGTAACAAAATTATTGCCAAGAAGCTGCATTTGGATTAGGATTATTATTTTTGTATTGTTGTAACCATAAAAAATTTTTGAACGATTGTCTTTCGAAACCTGTGTAAAACTCCAAATAAATTAAATGAATAATACCTCCCCAGTAACTGCATCATGAAGTACACTTTCATCACTGTGAAATTTGTTTTGGAAAAATGAATCTTTCTATGTAATTTAAAATTTAAAACTATTGTGTAGTAATATGTATATATTTTTCAGAGTGATATTGAGTTTAAGTATTTGACCTTTCTCACTGTTTTATCAATCTTGTCTTCTTCTTCCATTTTATACCAGTTCATCTATATAAGAAAAAGGCTGAACTGCAATGCCCATGATGCACATAATTCTAGCCCCAGAAAGTGAACAGACACAGCTCTGAACAGTGAAGAATTTTATGACCACTATGCATGGTTAGTCTGAATGTTACTACCTCATAAAACAAGATTAAATATGGGAATAAACCTGTAGTACAAATCACAGACTAAACTACGAAAATGCAGGTATATACAAATTAGTAGCAAGTCAAAATGAAAATTTCTTCAGCAAAATAAAGAAAAATTTAAGTATCAACTATATTAAAGTATCAAAATTAAAACCTTTTCATTTAACCAGAAATTTCTGAATTAAGACTTTGACAGGAAAAGTCCACATGACAGTATGGGATGGAAACTTCTGCAGGAATTCTTTGTTTGGCCTGACAGCTAAAAATGAAATGGACATATTTTCTGCAAGATTTTTTTTTAAACCCAGTTATATTAAAATTATGTATATGACAAAATACTTCATCGTTATATGTGAAAATAGAGTCTTGCATAATTGAAGAAAAGGATGTGAATATATCTGCAGTTTGTGACTTAAAATTAACCTGGTTTTAGTTTAAATCCTTTTGAATTTTAGGGTGTTCCCACAAATAATACTTTAACATTCCTAAAGTGTTATAAAATTTCCAACGTTTGCTGGTTGCCTTGGTTGCAGGCAGTAACAGATGTTTCAAAACATAAGCCAGGTCATGAGCCACAGGACTGAATAAACAGCTTTAAAAAAAAATAAATATATGAAATGCTATATTAATTATACTAGCTAAGTTGCAAAATTTCCACTGGCTTGACTCTTTACTTTCTTCTGCTGTAAACGGAGCCAGAAACTGAGTCTGAGTCAGACAAGCCCCAGCTTACATTGTTCTGCCAAGTTGCAGATGTCATTTATTCTCTACCATTAAATTATAAACAGACTTTTAATTTACTTAATATCTAGAAGAGAGGAAGTATGGTCCAAACCATTTACTTTGGAGACACAGGTTCTACAAAAGTTTGGGATTTCTAGTAACCTTTGATCTCTAGAGGAGAGGGACAAATAGTATTTCAAAAGTGTATTTTGTTCTCAAATGTTCATAGCATCATTTTTTAAAATAAAAATAACCCATTTTCATGTGCTTCATCTTGGGTCATTCTTTTTTGTTGGTTCCTTCTCTCACTTGCATATATGTATTTGTAAGTGCTAGTGGAAATATTTGCATAACACCAGCACTATACTTTCTTTTTCTCCACTTTTTCAGGGACTTTCTTAGTTCACAAAAAAAAGCTGCTATTTCTTTGAGTCTTACTAGAGATGAAGGTGTTTATTGTTGATATTATATTTTAAATTCCCAATGTTTCTATTGGGGAAGCAGAAATGTTTAGGAGGTGCAGTGCTGAATTCAAAGTATTGTAATCGTATGCTACTACAATGTTTTTCATCAAGTGATTTTGATATTGATCCTTTGGAATTTATGTCAGGCAGAGGATAAGGTCAATAGAAAATTATTTCATATAGTCTCCCTTTACATCTGTCTAAATTTGACAGGGAGTGGTTGCAGAGAATGACCCAGAGGTCAAAACTTTTAGAGTGCTTCCCTTCTAATAATTTCTTTTTTTCTATTGATCTTGTTGAAATTTGGAGGAGAGTAGTGAATGCTACAGGTCTGTAGGCTTTGGAATGGAACCTAAAGCTGTTTGAAAGAGACTCTTTGAATCCAGTTGAAACAGTTTTATCTGACCATTCACCAATTTGTCTTCATTGGCCATGAGCTGCCTGTGACAAAGTGCTTCTCCTTGGGATTGTGAAGATAACTCTCCACAATGCTTCTTCCAACAGTGTGAATATTGACTTGCACTTATAAAGGTTAGGCAGCTCCTACAGTTATTGGGAGGGAGAACACTAATTCCAGCAATGTTCTCTGAGAAAAATTTAACCTTCAAATGACAAAACTGCTCACAAGAGCCAGGACTTCAGCCAGCTTGAAAGTTAACCTTCTCTCCAAACAGATATGAGGACTTCATTGTTGCACCAGTGAAAGAAAAAGAAATAAATCAAACAATTAAGTGGATGAAGAATCCAAGAGTTATGTACCTCTCAGAGATTTTATTTTTCATTTTAAAAGGTAGGTAGATAGTACGGAAAGAGTAATTTTTGGACTTCTTAGCTTCCAAAACAAATAATGTCTTAAACTTTTAAGGGCATTGTGTGGAAAGATAAAGCATCCCATACATTTCTTTTCTCTATTGTTCTGACGTCAGATCAAAGGAGCTGATTCCCAGTGAAGCACAGCAACCTAGTTAGCTCACCTTTGAAAATTCTTCTTTCTTTGCTATCCTGCAGAGTCAAGCTCAGAGCACAGCTGAGGTAATTTAAGGTCTGTAGGAATAAGGCTGTTACTGATCAGGTCCTGTGGTACAAGGCAAGAAGGATGACAGTGTGGTAGCAGAACTGCAAATGAGAATGAAGGCTCACTTTTCATCTTGATGGAGTGTAAAAAATAATATTTTTAATTTTTAATGCAACACATTTATATTGTGTCAGTTGTGGCAGTAGGCTCATATTGCATATAAATGAAAATGATTATTTGGTTTGTAGGAGAGTAAAGAAGACATTATGATGAAGAGTATACCAGGAATGCAATAAAAAGGAAGAAATGTGTGGAAGTCTTGGCTGTTTATAAAAAGTATTGCTTTCTGAGTTTGGGCACTTTTATTTTAATGCATTATAAGTTTCACAGTTTTAAGTTTGATATCTGGCAGATTTGAGACTCTGTAAAAATCATCCTTAATGGCCTTTCTGCCTCATCAGTAGGGCCACCATTCAAGTAACAAAGTGCCAATCAGTTGCTCTTGTTTTCCTTTAGCTTCAAGATATTGCTGGAGAGCTTTTTGCAGAGATCATGATCTCTCTGCTTGATATACCATTTATTACAACTATAGTTAAAGATCCTCAGGCTTATCCCTTATAAACCCCTAATTTCTTGACTCATTTTTTTTTCCAGAATAAGACATAACTTGCTATGGTTTATTTCCCCTTGACCATCCTCCTCTTCCCTCACAGAGCAGGTTTTATTATATCTGAAAGACAAGGATAATAATAATAATAATAAAAAAAAAAAATAACTGCGTAGTTTTATTCAAAATATGAAAATGAAAGATGAACAAACAGGTTATTTTAAGGTGTTTCATTGTACTGCTACAGATCTAATTAAATTGATTTTTTTAAATGAAAATGAAATTTCATGGTCAATTAGTAAGTGAAATAAATCACTTCTTATGAAAAAAGAATACAGTATGAAATCAGAGAAAAGATGTGAATTATACACAGTTCTCACACTGAGTAAAGGAAATAAACCAAGTTTATTCCTCTTCCCTGGATGTTATTTAAATTGATCTGTCCCAGTTATTACCTATTTTTGGCTTATCAAGTTAATTCTGCTTAGTATGGTCTTACAGTGCACTGGATAATACAAGTATTCATTTTCAAAACATGCCAAATGGTTTCATGCACTTCTGAAAATTAACCAGAAAAAAATTACATTATTCTCTTGGTATAAAATCGAGCAAATGCTGGTCTGATTTTCAGCCATTGCAGCATGGCAGACATTACCATAATAGAGCAAGACAGTGCAGTTCACTGGCAGTTGAATTAAATGTAATTATCTTTATGATTTGTCATCTTATTTGCTAACCCTTAGTTCATACAAAAATATAGTATTTAAGGATTTGCTTAAAATTAAATTCCAGAGAGCTTTTTGCATTTTATTTTAAAACTTGCCTTATAGTTTGCAGAACAGAAAGACATGCTTTTAATATACTGTTGTGAATAAAAATATCCTAGTCAGACTTTTATTTACTTGAGTGTGTACCAAAAAGAAACTAAACCAAACTCTTAGAATAAACAATCAGAATAACCCCAAGTTACTCTATAAAGAAAAGAAAAAAAACATTCTGCAATGTTGGACACTTCAGTTTCAAAATTAAAAATATCAGAAAAAAATTACCTGCTTTCTCCTCTTATTTTAAGGTCCAGACTGCTCATTGCTAAATATTTTCATATTTAGGAGATTATACTGCAGGTGAATATAATATTTTGTTGGTCCACATAAAAACTCTTTATCTGAACCATCTGCCATTTATATTCCTCATCTTGACACCCAAGTTGCATCCAGGCTTCTTCACCTAAGTTGTGACTTGATTTGTGCTAGGACATACACCAAGAAAAGATGATGTGAAGCACAGGAACTAAATTTCTTAATTGCTAAAGAATTCTAATGCTAAAGAGTCAGCTCAGGATTCCATGAACTTTAAACTGCAAAACCCAACTGAGAAAGGAGTTGCATCTTTGTTGAATCTTAATTTCAAATACTTTGGTAATTAATTATAACACCACCCCTCCCCCCACCCCCAATTATTATTACTACCTCATGATTATCAAGAAGAATGGGCAAGGACAAAGTGATAAGCTTTTCAAGAAAAAGGTACAAAATCAGATCTTCCTTGCTTGAATGTCATTAAAAAAAATTCACATAGTTTTTTATCAGTTCCTCAACACACTGCTCTAATATTTTTTAGATTTACCTGATGGCTTCAAGTGGTGGTGCATAAAACTTTGCAGTCTTCTGTATCAAACATACCTGAATTCAGGCAAACCATAGTGACTAAAGCAGTTGCTATCTTCTGTCAACTGACTCAGAAGACGGTTTCAGAATTGGCTTTATCCTGGTAGACAGAAACAGGTCAGAAATTTCATTTGTAGGACTGCATTTCCTGTTATATTATAGCTTTAAAGCACTCTTTAATTTTAGTTATATTCTTACATCCTTAATTAATAGTACATTAACTACATATGATTTAGGAAAGCTATATCTTAAAGTGTCATTGAAAACTTGTGGCTTCCCTCACTTTGTAATTAATTCTTAACTGATGAAAAAAGGAACTGTGATTTTGTAGCAGCAATTGAATTGATATACAGGGATATGCCACACTGCTGCTTAATAGATACACTTGAAATTATTTAGGAAGGATTAAATTGCAACAAAGTCATTTAAGATGTGGCTTTTAGATTCTCTAATTATGTTAGAGAATTAATAATAGTATTAGAAAATAAGTAATTACTAACTATTATAAATAATTTTCTTGAAGCATTTTCTAAAGGATAAATCAGTATTTTTCCTCAGCCAGTAGGCTTTGGTTCAAATCCTAAACCTGGGGGCTGCTGTTTAAATAGAACATGTGAGGAAGAAGATTATAAGGACATCCTTAATAGAGGAAAGCAGAAGTCCATCATGTTCAGTGGCTCAGTCTGGCAGGGACCAGGAGCATATACTTGTGGAAAGACTATGAGAACAGGTAAACATATGATAATTGTGCTTCAGAGGAAAACCTTGACAGTTTTTGTTTTGAGGTACTTTCTGCATGCATGACTGTAGCTGTTTGCTAACTAGTGCTGGCTGGATCATTTTTTTCCTCAATTCATGTAATTTCTTGAACTTTTAGTTTTCACAAGAGCTTACATTTTGCTCCAGTTTAGATATTTAATGAAAATTTAAAAAAAAATAATGTCAAGGCAATCCTTGACTGTACCATTGGACATTATTTTAATTTGATGTTTTTCAGGATGTTTTATTATTAGAAATAAATAGGATCATAGAATATCCTGAGTTGGAAGGGACCCACAAAGGTCATCAAATCCAACTTGTGGCTCTGTACACCATGTGTCTGAGAGTTATCTAAATGCTTCTTGAACTGTGTCAGGGTTGGTGCTGTGACCACTTCCCTGGGGATGCTGTTCCAGTGCCTAGCCACTCTCGGGAAGAAGAACATTTTCCTATTCATCTTACTGCCTCAAAATTTGTAGACCTCTAGCATAAAGTTGACTTATTGTATTTGCATATCTGTATACCTTTGGGTTCCTATGATTGTATAATTTCAGTTTCTGTGAATATCTGGCTAATATCAATATCTTGAATGGTTTATGCTATCTTTAATGAAAATAGAGCTCTTCCAATTTTCTAAATAATTTATTTTTTTCCATCAAAAAAGTCCTTAACTATGACACCGGGAGTGGTTTTGAATGCAGATACACAGTAAAAACCCTCAAGCATTTTGCAGACAGAATGTGTCTCATTTCTATAACAAAACTGTTTTCATATATAGAAGCCACTCATTCACAACATCTGGATATGAAAAATACTGGTGATTAATTTTGTGTGTATTTGATATTTTCTCATCTTCTTCTTACATTTGTTAAAGCTGTATTTAAAATTTGAAGCTTCTGATATAAAATACCCTTACTTTCTGTTTTTTTCTTCCCTTTTGCTACTAACAACACAAGATTATTAAGAAAAGTAACTTTAAGTATGAAAAAATGGCATTTGAGATAGTACAGCCTTACTGGTGCAAATATGTTTTTGTTTCATTTGGTTATTTTTCCCAAGTGGTAATTACTAAGTGACTCACTAATAGCTACATTACGCCTTTCAACAGTACATTGATTTATTTCATTTGCTATGACAAGTTTATTCTTCTTGTTTTTTGGATGAGGCCAACCCAACTTTTGGGTTCTGCCAGTTCAGCAAAACTTAATTTTTCCAGCAGCTACCCCAGAGGTTTTATTTTTTACAACAAATGAGTGGTTTTGTTGCACTAATAAAACAAGTTTATATAGAACTCATTTCAAAAACTACCCAGCATAAAATGCACTTCTTTTAACTTTCCTGAACATAAGATCTTAATATATCCATTATGTTTCCTTCTATAAATTTTCTGTTTGCCCAAATGGATGGAGGTCCCTTTCTATGGATCTCTTCCCTTGCTAAGCTGTGATTTGATATGATGGGAATCTCTGCACATAGAATTCAAGTTTAGGTGGGAAACTGGTCTACATAGGCTGTGGACTCTTAAAACATAAAGACTGCAACTGTTACAAAGGTATTATTTTTCAATATGTAATCTGTTTTTCTCAGAGGTAGTTTACCACAAAAACAAATATTTTCCTAAGAAACTTAATTTTACTGAAAAGTTGCTGTAATTTAAACTGAAACCCAGTATAAATAGAAGTTTTCCAAATATGTTTCTTAATCTTAGAGATCCAGGCTTAGGTTGTTAAAGCCTTTGTGCAATCTCATAGTGCATCTTTTGCAAAACAGCTCCATTTTCCTTTGATATTTTTTTAACATCTGTAAACAAATAGTTTGAAAAGATCTCAGAATACAGAATGTGTCTTAAAGCTTTGTTTTCGTGTGTTCTATTTCTCAGTACACATGCAATTGCAGTAAATATTATATCACCTCTATGGTGATATTCTTTCAGCATTTGTCTATTCATCTGTGAACTTCTAAAATAAGAATAGATCACCAGTTATTTGGTCTTTTTTTTTTTTTTCCAGAAAGACAAACTATTTCTTCCAATTGGAAGAAAATTTATTGGGGCAGGGGACAAGGAGGGCAGAGAGAGTGCAGGGAACAGAAACAAAAACACCTTCTCCTAGATTTCTTTTTACATTGTTTAGTAGGAGGGTAATAGCTTGAAATCCTTCATTAGTTTTGTTGTCTTGCAGACCCGGTACTCAGAGGAGAGGGTGATGATCATTTTGACAGTGTCAGCTGGAAGCATTGTCATGTACAGGATGTAAGCAGCTATCTAACACCCTAGGTTCTGAGCTGGAGGAGAGATTTTTATCTGTAGGAATTCTCAAAGAACACTGTTACTAAATGTTCAAACTCTCTCTGTGTTCCCTTAGGCCCATCTCTAATACAGGCCCAGCTGCTGAAATGGAGAGAAAGCAAAGCACAAGGAAGATGTAACTGGCAGGAGCAGTAGAGTAACTCTGCAGCAGTGAGGAGGTGCTGTGGGGTTATTAAAGCTAAACTACAACACGTGCCGACGTCAGATGGAGCAATCTGCCTCCTGCAGCATCCTAGAAATATGTATAAACATAGATGCTTTTCTGAGGACACTAAAAAAAACCAGCTTGGCTTACTGAAAGCAAACATATTACATCAGAAAAAATTATGTTACACTTATAAGATTGTTACACTCTATGCAAGATTGTACATAACTGCTGATTCTGCAAAAAAGTAATAAAAAACTAGATTTACAGGACTTTTGGCCTACTTGCTGAACAACGTTCAATAACTAGAGGACGTTCACCACTGCTAAACACTTTCTGCTTCCTGTGAATACTGGCTTCTTGGTAGGTAGTCCTGTTCAAATGCTAACAATGTAACTTTTGCTCTCATGTTACTCATTGTCTCAGAGGAATCTTAAATATGTTTCTCAGGTGAACTCAGTATTTTTTCTCTGCTTTCCATTCTGGTTCCATAGATCCACAGTCCAACAGTTATTACCACAAATCTGGCACCCTCACATAGAACACGTCTTTACAGTAACCACTGGCTGTTGTATTTTTACTTTTATTCTGTTTATAAATTGACGTTAACATTCAAGCTTTCCTTGTCTGGAGAAGGACAACCAGACAAGGTCCCAGAGGACACAGGACTAAACAGTGCATTTGTTCCTCTGCTGTGGGGAATCGAGGTGTGACCATGTGCAACTCAGTTAACTGCGTCCTGCTGCAGTCATCAGCACTCCTGGAACAAAGACCATAAGAACATTGCTGGATAAGAAAAAATGTATCTAAACTCTGATGAAATGCTTTCACTCCTGCCTTTGTTTTACACTGAGAACTCTTAACTGTGTCTTGAATAATATAGATTTACATACAGGTAAAACCCAGGCCTTGTAGCCTGTCTAATGACTGATTCACTTCCATTATTCTGATGCCAGGTATTACTAACTGGCCAGTAAGCTCTCACAAGCTTACTCACAAGCTCTGTAAGTCCCTCTGAGAAAAATTTCTCACCTGTGGGTGTTTATTGTACAATTTGAACATGTACTTACAAATAAATACTTTATTTCCAGAAATACATGGGGTTTTTTTCTATTTGTTTTCTACGTGGAACTTCTATTTAAGGTAACAATATAAAAGAATTCTATCACAGAATTTAATACAAATCATTACAGTGGTCTGAATACCAGCGTCACTGTGTCCAGAAAACTACTTGTTCCAAATAAATCTAAGATTCTCTTAGGTCAATAGAAGAGTCAAAAGCTCTGCCAGACAGCTCCTCAGTGGATATAAGACCCTTGTTCACTACCATAGAGAGGATATTTGCACCACACCAGGTGCAGGGCTGCAGGAAGGAGGAAACAATGCTCTCTTGTGGAATTAGAGAAAGAAATAGTCTCCTATCTCTTATGACACTTGTTCTTTGCCAAGAAGATACACTTGTACTGGGACCAAAGTGCTGAAAACAGAGGCACAGAGGGTAGAAGTATAATAGAGAAACAGAATTTCAAAAAGGGTTGTTTCTTTCCTGCTTTAAAAAAGCCTAGAAGTGTGGAATTGGCTTTTCTACTGATAAAGACCCATCCAGAAACAAAATTTGCAATGTTATTTTGAGGCATAATTCAGGAAGAGATAAGACTTGCAGGGCCTGCCACTAGAATGGAAATCACACAGAGATTGATAATTTTGATATCAAGTTATCAAATCCTCACAGAAAGAAAAGTTGCAAGAACTTACACTAATTTCCATTGCAGTAACATTGCACAATTTATGGTTAGATCTTCTCTTTGGCAGCCACTAGAGGACAACCTGATCACATACTTTTAAGTTAGTCTGACGTTTATACCCACAGCGGCACAGAGGCACCAGGAGCCTTTAATCTGCTGCCCCCTCCCTCTGACAAAGCTCATTTCTAAATGCTAGAAAAAACCAAAATTTTTAAACATATGAAGAAACAAGTGTCTCACAGGTCCTTGTGAGAATCTGTATGAACCTGATCCATAAGTTTTGATCTCTAAAGAAATTTAGAGTTTTGCACAGCTGTCAGGAAACCAAGCAAAGGAATTTTCATGAAAGTAATTAAACAGGAAGTATGGAATTGTGTAACCTCTGATTTTTTTGGCCTGAACTGATTCAGGTATTTTGAAGTACTTTTATCTTATATTTTTAAGAGCATTTTAAATAACTACCATAAGTAGTCTACTGGAACATATATATTAGGTATTGCCAAAAGGCCTCAATTTACCATATGTTGCAATAATGTACAGTGAGAGCTTCTTCTCTAGAAGCCCTACAGTCTGGGCAGTCAAGGCAGAAAAGGTGATAAAAGAAAAAGATGGTGAGGGGGAAAGGGTTCAGAGCCATGCACCAGCAGAAACAAGGGGATGAAAAGAGAGACAGTAATAGGATCTGTCCATGCACCTGGTACCTCTGAGGTGTCAGTGCAAGGAATAGCAAACACTTACTCTCTGTAGAGATTTCTCTTAACTTTAAGAATAGGGGATTTATGGTTTCTGCTTTTGAGAAAAACAAGAATTTTTTTTTCTTGAAATCACTCATCTGTATGGTTTTATAAGTATGCCTGGATTTTTATTCTCATGCTCATTAGAGACTGGGAGAAGGAAAACTACCTGTTATTCTAGCACGTTGAAACCTTCCAGTTTTATCCTGTGTACTGTGCCTAAGAGTGAATTTTTCTCTGACTGCAGGTATCTACAAACTTCTTTTATAAGCCAGGTCAGTCTTCCATATATTTACCCATAAAAAGCATTTAGTGCAGTCTGGAACTTCCCTATGTCAAATATATTTCCTCCTTCTTCCCATTTTTGTCAGACTTTCCCTTGGAGTAACTCTCATTAAAACCAATTTCCATCTGTCCACACTTTGCACAATGGGATCTAAAAAGGGCTTGTGTTTTACCTCATTTTACATTGAATCAGATTTTTCTACAAAATCAGGGCTTCTAGCCCTTAAAGGGTTAGTAACTAAATGTGCACTGAAAGCTCACTGGGGTTGGAGCAGCAAAGGCACAAAGCATTAAGTCAGAACAGCAACAGGGAAACAATGTCAGCACAAGGACAATAAACACTGTTATTCTTAGTGCTCCAGGAATAACAGTGATTATTGTTCTGGTTTAAACATCATGTTGTTTTCATAATTTTTCTGGACAACAGCATAGTGTAAGAGGAAGCACTGAGGTGACCTATAAGAAGATTTTAAAATTATAAAACAAAGTGGAAGAGAAATCTTTTTGCTCGTGTTAATTTTGCATTGATGGAACTTTAAGGATGCTGAAACCATAACACCTAGACAGATGTGCATACATATTTATTTATTTCTTCTTGACAATAAAAGCTTCTGAATTACCACGGCACACAAACAACCGTGTGTATAGCCCCATAAAGGATCCCTTTCCTCTCCCTCATCTGCCTCCTTGGTGATACATGACTCTCTTACACTTTGCCTTTCAATGAACAGTAGGATTTTGAAAGGAAGATCCTATCCATAAATGATGCACAAAGCTAGTTGAAAGTTGTTGAATAAAGCAACATATTGATAGTGTATCACTATTCCCCACATGAACACTGGTATTGAACAGGTACCAGGGAGATATCTGCCTCTTATGTGTACCTCTATATTTACATTCACTGCCACTAAATAGATGCTGTGAATCCCTATAAAATTTGTCTACTCTGATACTAGCACACATTGTAAAATACTTGCAATACCCTCATAGTTAGACCGCATCCAGTGACGCCTCCCTGCTGCTCAAAAACCACCTCACCATTCTAAGGGAATTTGCAAATTTCATTACCTTGTCTGAGGTGTCCATTGTGCCCCACTGCATTGTCACTGGAGATGTGACAACACAATATATAGTGTATAGCAACTTAAAAGTAACAGCTCACTTTTCCCTGTGCTATTCCAGAATTCTCCAAGTCACATTTCATCAACAGTTTGGACAGCTGAGAGCAAGTGCCAGCTGTAGAAAACAAGTTTCAGGCCTGAAAGCATAGGTCAGCACAGCCCAGCTTCTTCCTTAATATCTTCCTTAATACCTTTTTGAAAAATTTTTGTTAATGCCTGGTTCTATCAAACAACCTTCCACAGGTTTAATTCCTGAAAAAATAAGACGTATCTTCAGAGAAACATATCAAAATAGTTTTTATAAAATGAATACATAAAATAATTTTTTCATGTTTTTCTTGAATTTTTCAGTTACTTGATGAAACCAACCCCACAGAATAGGACAATTAGCTCCATTTACTATGTCATATTGGGACATCTGTTTCTCTTATTCTCTTGAAAAATCTCTCTCAAAAAATAGGCATAGGTATGAAGTAAGTCATTATGTATTGCAGCCAAAGGCTTCTCTGCTTCTTCTTTCTTTCCAGAAAGCCCAAATTACTCCTACTATCTCATAGTGTTCTTCAATGCTTTGTCTTTGTCCCTTTTGATTTGAACTGCTGCAGACTTAAAGAAAAGACATAGCATGGACTGAATTATATTGAGGGAAATTACCTCCAGAAATAGTCTAACTTCAGAGCACAGTCCCTTCCATTTCAAGTCCCTTTCAGTAGTCATATGAAGGAAAACTGTAACAGCTAAGGCCATGAACAAGCAACAGAAAGAAGCATCAAGAAGAGAAAAACACAAACAGTATAGACTCCACAGGCTTGACCAGAAAGAGCAAAAAGAGATGACTTACAAAAATAATACAGACAAAAATCAAACTACTTTTTTTTTCACATGAAGCACTTAGACAATCTGGAAATGAGATGTTAAACATCCCTGGCCTAAGCAGTATGGTCACTGCCATTCACAAGGCACAAAAAAATCTTTGTGCAGGCCATACTTTCTCAAATTATGGAATAGATAATGGTTACAGACACAGCAAGAGAATTCATAAAGAAGGCACTTTACACTTATGCTGGAAAGCAGGGCCAGTCATTGCAGGGGAATCATGAATCTGAAAGGACACATAACCTACAGTAGATCAGGACATTATGCATTGGTGCTGAGCTGGACTGTGCACAAGAGGAAAATAACCTTTCAGCTGACAGAACTGCCTTCTCCAATACTCAGCTGTTTATAGGTGAATCGCCTACAAAAAGAGAGCAGGAAAAAGTAGTGAGGCTGACATGCAATAAGTTTTGCCATACAAGAGTTTACTTCAAAATCTTGAGCACTGATCTCAATCACCTAATGTTTGTGAATACAGGACTCAAAAAGCACCTGCCATAAGAAACTTTGGAGCACAAGTTCCTGTCTCCTTCAATGCTACTGTATGGTTGTGGATGTAACTGCCTGAGTAAGAGAGATGTTTACAGAGAGTGGTCAAGCACACAGATGTTTCTAACCTTTCATGACTAGAAAATACACGGCAGACTGTATTGCCAGAAAGAGTACAACTTTGCAGCTCGTATAAAGCAATGTAAGCTGGCACTAGACTGTTGGATTTCAATACCACTTTAATCATTACACAGTGGATCCAGCAACACAGATATTTACCCCAGGGTCTGACACCAGTATTTCAGCTGTCCTTGCAGTTTTCTGCACCCTAACTCAGATACAACCACATTACCACACCCTGACAACCCTCAAAACCTAGCAGCAATATTTGTGTAGGCTTCAAAATGTTCATACTTCCCAATTTACTCAAATTCAACCATTTCAAAAACTGTTCTCCAGTTTGTACACTCAATAACCTTGATATTATTTCTGGAGACTGGCAGAAGTTAGGAAAGGCTGACTTTTCATTTAGCATTTCCATTAGGTTGTGCCCATCTCTTATGATTAACTTTGGTAAGGCTGGCCAGACCATGCCAGCAATCACATGAATAATTATAGACACAAAGGGATTTTACAGTGTTGACTCTGTTAGCGAAATTAGCTGTTGGTGGGGAGGGCTGCAAGACATCTGTTATTCTTTCACTTCCTAAAAGCAATTTGTCAAAACCAGTCATGTTTATGGCTATAAAATGAAACACTGGAATAAATTATTGATTGCAAACAGTCCAGGCATATTAAATTATTCTGTGTCTACTTAACATTATCTCTGGAGAAATGAAGAAATGGGAATAAAAAACTATTTCTATCAATACAAGCCACTTAATGCTCCTGGCAAAGAAAATACAAAGTAACTATTTTAATCATGTGCCTAAAAATGAATGGAGAAAGAACAGAATGGAGGAAAAAAAGTGGACAAAGAGAAAAGAAAGCAAGAGCAATATTACAAGAAAAAGCAATAGTAAATGATTTTAAAATCAAATTAACTCTGGAAAGCTTCCAAATGAAACTGCTTCACAGAAACACAAAAGAGTGTGAAAAAGAATGCAAATATTTCAGAAGTGACTGCAATAGCCCCACTGGATTTTATATTTCATATATCATGAAGCCATCTGAGTAAATGGCATTATTTCTCAGTTTTTCCATTGCTTATTTTCTTTGCTGCTCCTTTTTATGCCAATCTTAGAACAGTGACTTTGGACAACTATCAGAGTAGGACTTGAGTAGTATCAGTTAAAATTTTAACTTTAAATCATTACAGAATGTATCAGCAGGAGCTCCAATTCTAAGTGATTTTTCTTTTTTTTTTTTTCTGAATCCTGTACCTTTCAGGAGTTTTCCTCCTGAAGTGTGGGTGCAGAGGTCAGAGTGTGCTTTTTGAGTTGTCTTTACTCTGCTAACTGTAACAGAGAACTCACCAGTGCTTTCATATGTAGATAGATTTCAACCAGGTTTTTTTTTTTTTGGTGGGAAATAATTACTGTTCTTTACATTACTTTCTTTCACTTTGATACAGTAATAAAAAGGTCACATCTGACTTTGAACAATTCTGTAGATGACCCTTGGAACACTTTTTGTCCGCCTCTCTTAGCATTTCCTACCAAGGGCTGAACTACATGCTGTGTTTGATGGGTTTTTATTACTAGTGATATCAGACCAGCTTCCCTGCTGGATATCAAGTTCATGTATCTAACTTCCTTCCCTATGGCAGTTTTTCCCTTAACTAGGCATGAGCCTGTTTGTCCCTACAGTCTCCTTTTAGACATATAATGTTTTCTTGGTTTCACACAGAATGAAAAACTAGGCCTTGGAGGCATCCTAATTTATATGCTTATCTGAAAGTGTCCCTCCAGCAGAAATCACTTGGTAAAAGTGATACCATGGCATCATATAAACATACTCCCAATATAATTTTTCCATCCCAATATTCATTTACTCATCAAAACATTTTTTATCTCCTTTCTCCTTAATTCATATTCCAGTTTTAGTATGGCAAAGATAAATTCAACATGCTTCTGATTTATTTTAGTGATGTGCTAAAGTCCTTTCAAGTAACTTTGATACCAACTGAAAAATTGTTTCCCAGTTGCACATGGGGTGATGTTTATACTTTGGTACCTCAAGGGTTTTTTCCTTTTTCCAGGTAATTATTTTCCTGAAGGCATAACAGGTTTTTTTTTTAACGACTTAATAAATGTTCACAGTTTTAAAGTTCAAAAATATTTAGATTAGGTATGAAGAATTAGCAAATACTTCTAAATATAAGACACCTGTGCAGGGCAGGAATTTTCATTGCCCCATGTCCCTTAAATCTCATGTTCATGCAGACAGAGAGAAAATGTGGAATCCTTCAATGTCATGAATTCTGTGTGTCTGTTGACCCTATCAGTACTGTCTTAGGGAATGTAGGGTGTGATTTCAGTATACAACGCTCTCATTCTCCCTTATATTCATCAATCTACTGAGCTCCTGAAGCTCTGTCCCCAAGCAGAGGGGTTCCTCTACCTGGACACCACTAGTACAACCTAATAATACCGTGTACAAACAGATATTATTAGATTAACTTTAATTCATGGACGTTTTTGTTTTGCTAGACATGAGTAATGAACTTTCTCCTAAGTTTGATCTTTTTAAGTTTCTGATAAAAGGTTCAAGTACTGAACACTTTCAGAAACTAATGTGGAGTTCAAAGTGTAAGTTAAATCTACCACATAAAATCTAAAGTATTTTAAACTGAGAAATTTACACACAACTGATTATCTCACAGCAAGAGTGGTACTTACTAAAAGTACTAGAAAATAACACAATGAATGAAAGATTATGTGCTTTACAGTTGTATTTATTTACCTTATTCTTTTTTAAGGAGAAAACTGATCACAGAACAAAGCGCAGAAATTCAAAATAAAGAAAGTATATATCTAGAGCTTATTTCTTCGGGCTACAAAATACCTAAGGCACATATCTCTGCAGTTTCCCATTCTAATTAGAGATAAAAGATGTGGAATGAAAATCCAGACTCAAACAACATTAACTAGCACAGAATACGAATTTCTATCAGACATTAAGTTTTCAGCAGGTACAAATCTAAATCTGTTCAACTTATAATATCTGAAGCCTTGAAACGTTTTTTTTTCTCAGCCTTTACTTCTACCATAGAGTGCCCTACACTTTTTGTATTTCAGCATACCCTTGCTGAAATAAGAGTTATAAGTTGAATCTCTTTAACTTTTCCATCAACTGTTAGTATAGAATTTTAAAAAACTTTTCAGCATTTGCTGATTTTTTTACTTGTTTTGCAGAAGGGTTTAAATGCTAAACTACATATCTTAACTCTCATTAATTTAATTTGGTTCCAGAAATTTTTTCCTTCCGTCTCACTCTTTTTCATACAAATTCAATGGATTATCTGGATCAAATGAGGAAATTAATAAATAAGAATAAAAAGTCTGCCAAAATCCCCTTCTGTGCTCCCACAAGCAGATATCATTTCCACAAGAAGTTTTTCCACAAAAGCACTCCTTTTTTTTTTTTTTTTTCTTTTGCACAAAGTATGTGCAGACCACACCATTCCAATATACCTACTGGCTGCAGTAGTTCTCACTGGCAATGAAATATCATTCAAGCCCTGTTTGGAAAAATGCAGCCTAACCCTGAACTTCAAGGCAAAATAGTGTTGAGCTATGAAGTAATCCAGTGATTGCCAAAGCTCTCTCATTTGCTCATCTGTAGTGGGTTGGCCTTGGCTGGATGCCACCAAGCCAATCCATCACTCCCCAGGGGGACAGGGGAGAGAAAATAAGATGGAAAACAACTAGTGGATTGAGAGAAAAGAAAAAGAAAAAAGTTTGTGAGCAGTTGGTCCAGAGGAGAAACAATGTAAAATAACAAACAACCCTCCCTCCTTAGCTTTTATATCTGAGCTGATGTCATGTGGTTTGGAATATTCCCTTGGCTAATCTGGGCCAGCTGGCCTGGTTATGTCCTTTCCCAAGATCTTTCCCACCCCCAGCCCCTTGATGGGAGGAATGTTCAGAGATAATGCTCTGCCAGCCCTGCTCAGCAGTAGCCAAAACACTGGTATGTTATTGATACCTTTCTAGCTACCAGTGCAAAGCACAGCACTGTGAGGGCTGCTGTGGGGAATGAGCTCTATCTCAGCCAGACCCAATACAGCTTCATAACTGGGAACGGTGTTTTGGGACCTTCCAGCAACCCAGCACCCACATTTTGTTTTCAGCATATTTAAAAATAATGATGCCTTAGCTCATGTGTGTCATGGGCAGAAAAATGTACTGCTAATTTCCTGAAAACTGGAAAGGGGTAATTTGAACAACTCCTACACATATAAGGTTTTTGTTTGTGTCACAGCTAAAAGGGGAAGATTCACCAAGGGTGTGGACTATGGAGTCAAGATGAGTGTTTTGTCTATTTATATCCTTGAGATAAGCCAATTCAGAGAGCAATACATACACTGTGTACACTTTTTTCCTATTGGATGGATAATACTATATGATAGATACAGACATTCATTTGCCCTGCTTTATTTTTTTTATATTTAGTAAAATTATGAAAACTATTGCTCTAGAAATAACAACTACTTACAAAAATAAATAAATAATGGTCTTTGTGTCCAAATAATTATTTATTAGCATGAATTTGCTCCCAAAGCTAATGTAAATGAAAATTGAACATTCAGTGTTGATCAGAGAGACGCCATGATGTACATCTAACAAACCATTGACAAATACAGATGGGAAAGGGTCAGTTCATTTTTATTGCTAGCTGTTATTTAGGCAGATGGCCAGTCACTGCAGCTGAAATTCCCCCCCCCCCCAAATTAAAAATTAATGGAGTACAAGAGATCCACTAAATAGTTTTATTTTTCAAAATATTTCCAGGGAAAATAAATGTATTGCTGTCTTTTGCCTCCCTCCTCCTACAAGCATCATTTCTGTCACAATCTGAAGCTGCTGCTTAGAAAATTAACAAGTGCAGCTCTCACCTATATGAAGCTCATTATTCTAAGAAAAACACAGAATGCAAAATTTTACCATCATTTTTACAGTGAAAAAAAATCTCTGTACTTGGGTGGGGTTTTAGGTGGTTTGGGGTATTTTTTGTTCATTTGTAGGTTTTTGGTATTGTATGCATGCTTGTTTAAACTGGATTTTGACAGAGTATCTTTGGCCTAAAACTGGGAAGAAACTGTGAAAATAGGAAGAAACTTCCAGATTTTTTAATGAAATTGTAGTTTTCTGGATCTATTATTCTCTGAGAAAAAAGTTACATTTTAAAAATTCTATACTTCTTTATGTAGTCTTCTAGCCAAAACCGTTACCTCAGAAAGTCTACTCCCAGAACTATGTGAACATCATTGATGATGTAATCACAGATGCTTTTGACAAATAAAATTACAGTCATAACAAATAAGTCATTTTGGCTGGAAACCAGGAAGAAACAGGGGAAAACCAATGTTTATTGGAATGGGAATAACAAAAGTGGACAAGTAAAGAATGTTTCTAAGAAGATAGTTAAAAAGAATGAAAAGAAAAGAACAAATATCAAAAGTTCAAACAAGATCCCTGATCTCATAAGTTCCTTCAGAATTTAAGAAAAATCTGTATTTGAATATTAACATATTGGACCTGGCTCAAGCCATATTTTATCTAAGTTCTAGTAATAACTCTTAAGCACTTGGTCCTTATCAGTCAGCATTTTTTGCATATGATACACTGATATTATTCTGCTGGGTACAGGTGAAAGTCATTTAGCTCAAAAGCAAAAATCTTTTTCTCTGACAATACTACTTTTGGCTTGCTCTCCATCTGAGTTCGACTTAAACTGAGCAGAGCCATAATCTCTAATAAACAGCAGCAGTATGGTTTCAATATTCATGTTAGATGGCTCCATGATAGGTGTGCAGTGCATGGAACATTTCCGCTGCTGGATAGGCAACTTCAAGTGAACATGTGTTAAATTCCTTTAAGAGGAGACAGCTGTGTAACACCACTTTGTCTGAGTGGATGAAACAAAACACTGATATTCTGGAAATAACAGTGTGCCAATGTTTTTTCAAGATAAAACTATTCTGCACTTCTTCTTTACCTGGCTTAAAAGTAAACAAAAAATCAGAGGAAAAACTTTTTTTGAGATTGTTTTAAAGACATTTCTGCCTATTAATATGCTGAAGTGAATGAAACAACTGTTCTCAGGTTGAGCTGTTTGATGCTCAAGGGAAAGTCCCAACTATGTAATCAGAATAGCTTAATATTTTAGACTAAATATGATAACAGATGAAGAACATGGAGCAGCAGTTATTCAGTCTAGAAGGTATTCCTCTGCCCATAAAACCACAGCAGCAACATAAAATGTCCCTACTAGGTTGGTAGAGAAACAGTTAATACAAGACAGTGAGCTCAGTTTCAGCTTAGTGTGTTGACACAGCTGCAGACTGTGACAATAAAATCAAGCTAGGGGAGGGTGGCCTTTTGCCATGATAACTTTGGGGTGGAAGCAGGCTTTCTGAGGTACCTCTGTTTGTCACTGTTAGATGAGTAAAATCACTGGCAGATATTTTCAGCAAGCACTACTTCATACTGTACTGTACTTCTTTTAATTTGTCTTGTGTTCTTACCCAGAAGTGAGTGCATATGATGGACACTGTGTGTAGTAGGACATCCAAAGATTTGTTTGGGACTTTGTGTATGTTGATATGAAGTTCTGTAGGTGGCTGACAATCAAGAAGTGCTCAGTAGCTATTACTGGGATGGAAGTTTGCATTATGAAAGATGTAAGCTTTTGCAAGGACCAGAGCAGTAGCAAAGAGTGAAAGTAATAATATTTTCTTCTTTAAATAGGGGAGGCATTACACAGGTTATAGAATAATTTCTCACAGGTAGGTGAGTAGTCTAAGAGATACCATATCAATGTACTGTTGAGAACCAGAAACCACTTAGATACCATCTTTTTTAATTGCTGAGATATATGGCTTTTTGGTCCATATTTGAAAAGTGTAAAGAAATTTAGAGCTTTGAGCACAGTTTAAGAACGAATGAAGTATATTTATAAAAATTGTACCAATGGGGATTTGTTTTTCATTTTCTTTGCCACAAACTGAAAAAGAATGAACAAGTTCCATTTGCTTCTGTCTAGTGTCAAGGCAAATTGCAAGTACAAAATTTGCTATATTTTCCAAATAATAACTCCAAGTTTGTGTAGTTTGTAACTAGCCCTATTTACCCATCATTTTCACCAGGTCTGAAATTGCAATGTTGAGGCTCAGATTAACAATTGACTGTGGGCATATAAGTTCTATGATACTATGTTGATTTCAAGGATTGTGGATAGAATCTCTGCTTCTCAACTGATTCATTTTTTTCCAAACACTACTCTGAAAGCCACATTATTTTCAGCAGGATAGAAGGCTGAGTGGTACAATTTATACCTCCTAACTGCTGGTAAATAGAACCTGGAGGCAGTCACTTGTGAAATCTCTTCATATTAAAAAAGTCCTAGTCTAAACCCCATTTCAAGTCATCCTTCAGTGGGATATATAGAAGACAGTAGACTCCACAATGTTGATATAGTCATTATTATTATTATTAGTAGTAGTAGTAGTAGTATTAGTATTAGTATTATTATTATTAGGGCTATAGTATTTGCTTGGTAGGGAAGAAACTGGAAATGGAGAACTTCAGTCTGTGTTACAATCATTCATCCACTTGCAGTGCTACCTTCTACAGCAAAATAGCTCCCACATACCACCAAATAATTCTGCTCCTCTCTAATTTCAGCTTTCCAAATAATGAAGTGTAGGCATCTCTCAAGATGGAAACTAATTTATTCAGAGTTAAAATGCAGCATTAAGATGGATACTTTTTTCTTTTTTTTTTCCCTTATTAATCTGAAGCTTTGAGTATGCACATGGAAATTTGCACACATGCAAACAGTAAAGTAGTTAGGTACACACCCTATAAGATACACAAGTTCCTACCCAGTCAGTGGAATATGAAAAATAACTAAATTATCTGTATTTTATTTAATATTCCAGTTGAGCATGTGCAGAAAACTGGGATTTTACCTATTTATTTATCTTTTCTCATTACACATTTTTACATTCACATTCTTAACAAAACAAACCAACAAAAATGCATTTTATAAAATACATCTTTACAAGATACTGAAGTGCAGCTCTATGTAATGCAGGTTTTATAAACCTCTAGTTAATGAGGAAGAATATGCTTTCAAAAGGCAGAGAAAAATCCTTCAAGTTTTCTTCAAATAAAATGACAAGCGATCTTTTGAGAGAAATATCTCATCACCTCCAAATTTTTTTAAATAGAGAAGCAGAAACATAGTTAACTTTTCCCATTATCATGCACACTTACATTAATTGTAGTATATGGTAGAGATAATTCATGCTATTAATGTATAAAATATTGTAAAATCCAAGCCATGTCTTTTGACCATCCTGGCCGGGAGCAGTGTCTTATTCATATACATGGACGCACGTTAAGATAAACATCGGGGTTTTAATGTAAGAATAGAAGTTTCCAGGCCCAATAATCGCTGGCTTCCCCTGGTCGCTGGGCCCACCTAAGAGTGATTATCACTTTGCTGATTACATCTGCCAAGATAACCGAAGGCACCACTCTGATGCATGTGAATATGTGGCTTCCCCAGAGTCGAACACCTGGACTGAACCATTGTCCACCTCTGCACATGTAAAGCCACAGCAATGTAGGTGAAGAGACACAAAGAACATTTGGTCATCTCTGTCTCGGGTAGAATAAACTGTATAAAAACATTTGTAAACTGGGGGAGACTCTGACATTCGGAGGTCAGATCCGTGTGTTCACCCAGCGCTGATCCCGGGCTCGATGCTGAACTCTGGCTGTGGTGGTTTCGACGACCGAACTTCAGTCTTGCAGACAAATTAATAAATCTTTGCTAAATTTTCTTATAAGTTTGGCTCTCGATTTGATCATTTATAACATTAATTCTTTGGAAACCATGGACAAAAATTACAATATTGAAGTCATCATTTCATGAAGAAACTTTCTAAAGCCCTTTCCACAAAGCTTCTCTGATTAGTGTAGATGTGTGAAACATACTGCTGCTCAAATCGGAGCAGGATACATAAGGATAACACTTAGGACTGAGGCTGGATCTATATTGCTCTCTTAAAGGTCTCTATTAGGAGTGATTTTTCTTTTTTTATTTGATTTGCTCCTGAAAGATCCTTGAAGCTTTAACTAGAGAAGCTAACCCTTGTGAAAAGATCCTCCAGGATTATTCAGCCTTACACATTTCTGAGGCCTTTTGGTTATGACTGATATTCAAGGATATGCCTCCAGAAAAGAGAGAACAGACTTCCAGTAGGTTGCTAAGGTGGAAAACATATCACATTAGGTTCCACTATGTTTGTTTAAAAGTTCCAATCCTGCAATATACTGACCTTCCTTTCCTGAAATGATAGAAACATAACAGGGTTGCAGAAAAGATGCCCTCTGCATCACAACAGACTGATACATTACCTCTCCTGGGGTTTAGTTCCCAGCTGTTCCAGCCCACGTCTTTCATCATCTCTCAAATTTATCCCTATCTTTTCATAGTCCTAAGAAACAATGCTAGCAGCAAAGCAAAAGGTATTTGACCTTTGCAATGGATAAAGATATAAAATGTCTTCAGCTTATCTAGCCTTGCTTTTATTATTTATTTATTTATTTATTTATTTCAGAAAGTTGTTTCCTTTAAAACTGTGTCCCTAATGCCCAGAAATGTGTTCAGCAATCCTTGCCAGGGTAACCTTGGACAACACAGACAAATTGCAATGTAATTTTTTTGGCCATTGGTGTCCACCTGAGCATCCTTGAAACTACTTCAATAGCTGTTGAACACAGAGACTGTCAACGCTCTGGATGTCTTTTCCTTCTCTGATTTATGCTGACTTTTCCGACAATATTATTTTGAACAGGGAGACGAAAACAGTGTTTGTAATTATAGAAAAAATTCCAAAGGCCTGTGTTTTGAACTCTATTAGGAATAAAATTATCACTGTGAATTACAGATTTTGCTTTCTTTGTCTGTCAATTTCCTGCTCTCCTTCATCCCCATCACATGCAGCAGAGGTAAGCACAGTAGATAATCCTCTCTGTTGAACAGAGTGACAATCCCAGCCTCAGGCTGCTGGGCTTTCCAGTAGAACTATCACCTTTCCTTTCATGCCATGTATTTTCATCTCTTGATGAAAAACAGCATAGAAAAAGGTAATAGGCCGTTGATTTGGAAAATAGCACCAATACAGTAGTGAGTATGTAACGTTTCCACCATCCCGACTCCACTCGTGGCTCAAGTATAAACATAACCTTTCCATCACCACACCCCTGTCTTGAGTATTAGTAGTTCTGTTTTGTGTAATTCATGTGATGGTGCTGGGCTCCTGGCAGAGAGCCATCCACAGCTACTTACACAGTCTGTCACTTCATCTGTAAATCTGGAATCATCCATTGGTTTAGTTTACTCCTCAGGCCTGGGAAGGCTGCATTTTGACAACTGAGAGTATTCCTGCTGGTTGTACTAAGCGGTTTGACTGCTGTTGTTTCATTGAGTCCTATTGTATGGTTTTACCACCAATGTGCTTACCCCCAGCAAAACTTCATTTTGTATAGAAGCTTTAAATATTTTTTTTTTTAGAAAATAACTTTATTATGTGGTTTGGAATATGTTTTCATACAAGGAATATATAATTTCAAAGCATACTTGGATATCTTACTATGAGATAAAAAAGTCAATGAGAAATCTTTAAAGAAAGCCATCCTACACAGTGATAAAACTTTCTTGGATTCTTTCACAGCATCATGCCTCCCCTCTGCCTGTCTTCCCAAAGGAGGTGCTTTGTGGTTTAACACTCCCTTACTACACCTATCTGTAGAATCCTGCTTCACTCTCCTCCAGCAATACAGCAACACTTGGAAATCAAAAAGTAATGTGCTTGCAATAAAGGGTGGAGTAAGTGTTTTTTTCCCTTTTCATAGGAAATGAGACTTTTGTTCTGAAAAGCCTATATGCAGACTGAAAAAATATTCAGACCCTGCCCAGCAGATATTGGATGGTGAAGAATCTGACTCCAAATGCCCAATGAAGTCATATGATGTGAGAAAATCAGAATCATAGGAAAGTAATATTTTTCAATATAGTTTGAAATACATACTATTATTTTTTATGTACTAATGAACTCTGAGCTATTTTATAATTCTAATATACAATATATATTTTTACTTGTTCCATAATATATAACAATATAAAGTATTAATTACTACTTTTTTACATTACAGATTTACTATGTTTCCGTATATACACATGTTGAATGTGCCTCTGCTTTAAGTCTTCTAAGTCTTCTGTTCATGGGTAATAGCCCCTGTTCATACTGAAACTCTACCATTTTTCTATTATTTTTTTGTGTTCAAACAGTTCTTCCTGAGTAATTTACCTCTGTTGATATTCACTTCCATTGTACAAGCTCCATAAATAGATTTAGACAGTAGATTAAAAATAATACAAATCAAACAATAATGCCTGTTGCTGATAAATTCAAGTACTATAGATAGAAGTTTTGCTGCAGCAAAACTTTTTTTTTAAGATATAGTTCTGTTTCTGCTACACTTTCCCAAGAATTTATGACTTTTTCTTCATCTATGTTTTATTAAGGCTGGCATTACTTTTCTGACCTAACAAACCCACTGCCTTTTTTCAAACTCTAATTTAATTCTTGAAGTTGGACTGCTTTGATCATTAATTCAACTCTGATGTAGTATCCATCTAGGCTTCCAGCTAGTCTTAAATGTCTTCTTAGCTCATCTTTTCTATGTATCTTATATTCTTATTGAAGTCTTGCAGGTGGTCTTGACATGCTTACAAAAAATCTCAGCAGTAGTGAGAGCTATATAGTGGAACAGATTTATATATTCCAAATGTAGAGGAGAATAATATGTCAAGCAGGCAAAGACTGACCCTGTGTATTAAACCTTACAGAGTCTGGACTATAAACTTCTTCAGCTTTAAGAGGTTTTCCTTATAAGAATAATTATATAATTCTTGCAGTGCTTAGTCTTTTGTAGGTATGGCTTAAAACAAATAATAAATTATAAGCAAAGATATATATAACATATACTGACCCTACATTGAAATAGAAGCAGAGAGTGAAAATGAAGAGAGTACATTCATATTTTATCTACAGACATGATTTAAAATTAGATACACTTGCATTGGGAGTGGAAGACATACACATCTGAAAATCAAGTTTGGAAATGTAGAGGGTTAAAGGAGATTAATGTAAATGGCAGAGAAGGTAGATGGTGTTAGACTGAAAAAAACATCAAGACAAAATATACCTCTGAGGCTTTGGACGAATACTCATCACTAAAGATTCCCTCATCTGTTATTCTGGTGTCAGGCATTCACAGACTGTTTCAGATAAAGGACTGTTTTAGTGTGTCTGTTGTAAAATGGTTGTGGCTTTAAAACCAGAGTGAAATCAGTGTTCTTTATAGCCTTGTTATTAGGTTTCAAAGTTTCTGCAAGAATGAAAACTGCTCTTGAAAAGGAATTAAATTTAATAATCAGACTATTAACCAAGGATATTTGCTGCACATTACACAGAGACAAATTAAAAAGATTACTAAAGCTTCCAGAAAACATCTGTTAAACAATGCCAAATTGATGATAAAGAAAATTGAGTTGCCTTTGCAGTTAAGTTTAATTCATCTGTACCTAGCATAAAAGAGCTATCAAAGGCAACTATTCATTTGTTGTTACTTCAGAAATGTTATATCTGTGAATCCTTAAAACTTGAGACCTAACTTACTGCCAAGTTTTCCTTTATCTGAATTGATGGAAACAAGGATAGATGAGTTAAGCTCCTCCATTGAGAGGATAAAGCTATACCTTTATTGTTTGACACTATAGAAGGATATGGAGCCAGGTTTCATTTTTATTTGACTTCAAGTAAAGAACAAACAGAGAAAACAAGTTGTGGGGGAAAAAATCCAACCAAACAAACAGAACACTGCAGCCCCAAAGAAATCAAATCACAGATGGTTTGTTTTACCTAGCCTTTTAAAATATTGGTGATAAAAAATGTAAGATTTGACACTGATGAGCTATTATCTGGTTTTCAACCTTCAGTTTTTATGTTTCTTTTATAAGAGGTGTTTTGATTTCTGGAAGTAATTGCTATTTCCAAGTCAGTAAATAGTAAAAACCAATGAGAAGACATTGACAGAGTGAAAGTTGGTACTGAGATTTATGTTCCTGCTATATGCATTTCATAAGGTTTGACTTTGGACTGCTTCTAATTCAGATTTGTGGGTTGAGTTCCCATTAGTAATTAAATGCAGGATTTTGATTTAGTTTTGTCCCAAAGAAGTAGAATTGGTAAGTTTGAAAAACAGTCTGCAATGTGTAACTAAATGAAGTGACAAGGAGTGAACAGGAAAATGTCCTCAGACAATTACCCAAACAAAAACACTGATAGAAAAAGGAGTCCAATATGACTACTTCATGAAAAATTAGATGCTATTAGCTCATGCTGGTTCACACATTTCCCTACAAATAGAAACATTAATTTCACAGGTACTGGGATGGAAAAATGAACCTCAATCTCCCCTCACTCCCCCTCCCTCCCCTTACTTTTTAGTTCACACTTCTAGCTCAATTTGAAGACTTTCTGATTACCTTTTGGCTCTTTTTCTTCATTGAATTATTGTAGAATTTCTTTAAAGTGAACAACTTATTCCTGGTTTATGTATCCACTTAACCTATTCATTTGAGTAACAGAGAACAACTGCCAAAAATTCTGGCAATTTTACATGTTAGAATTGCATTTGGTTTAAGTTGTCCTTTGAAGAAAGTAGGTCTTAGTAATAAACTCCTGCTTTTACTTACCAGTAGCAAGAATTAATAAATTTTAATTAACTTCTGAAGACATACCTTAGATCTTTATTAGACATCATTGGCTCTTTTTTGATCTTGAAATAGTATTTTTTTATTAGCCTTTCCCATTTTTCCTTCTCAAACTTATTATTGATAAATGGAATATTAACAAAAATGAAAATCTATAAGCAGAAAAAAATAAGAAAGAGTTAAAAGAATGAAGTAATGACACTGTAGGATGCCAGCACTATATGACAGTTCAGGCTGGAAGGGGCTTCAGAAGGTCTGTCACAGCTGGGTGAGATGTAAGGTACTGCAAGGCTGCTCAGGGCTTTGGCCAGTGGTCTTGAAAACCTCTGAGAATAAAGATGACACAGCCTCACTTAGCAACCTCTTTCACTGCTCAATGCCTTCATGGTGGAACAAAAAATTTCTGTTAGGCTCACTTTGGACCTCTCTTGTTTTAACTGGCTCTGTATTGATGATCCCCTTGTAAGCATTGGGAGGCTGCCATTAGCTGCTTCTGTATTGATGGTCCCTTTGTAAGCATTGGGAGGCTGCTATTAGCTGCTTCTCTGAGCTGAACAGGCAAACTTCCTCAGACTTTTCTCACAGAACAAGAGCTCCAGCTCCCTGACCATCTTAGTAGGCCCCTACGGAGCAAATACCAGTTTATTAATGCCTTTCTTATATTGGAGGAGCCCCAAATCTGGATGCAATATTTTAGATTAGTCTAAAAAAGTGCAAAGTAGAGGAGAACAATGATCGCCATGACTGTAAGCACATTCTCTCTTCTCAGAGCTTAGTTTTCTGAGTCCCACTGCTGGCAGCCACTGTGGAGAAAGGTGGAAGTGAGCACCTGTTCCTCCCTCCCTGGGAGGTTCCTTCTCAGCTACAGGTCTCACAACTCAGCACCATTGCAATTGTGGAGCAGCCAGATCTGTTCCTAAGCCATGCTGCCTTGATTGCACCTCAGCCATTGATTTGTTCCTGTACTGACTTTGGACCTGCCTCACTACAGTGGATTTGCTATGTGGTCACAGATCTTAGGCTGACTATCTAAACACCACCTTCCTGCCTATCCTGATCCTGGCTTACTGACTGAACCTCCTGACTCCTTGTCAGTCAGGTCAGTGCCCTTCCCTCCTCCTCTGCAACCCTCAGGCCTGTCCTTCCTTCACAGAGCAGTCCATCACTGCAACTCCTTGATAATCACTTCTGTTGAGCAACTGGCTCAGCTTCTGCCATGCCAGAGCACACTGGCACACTGGGCTCAGCTCACTGCCTGACAAGATGCTTAGTGAATCCCCACCTTCCACTGCTGCAAAGGGATCTTCCTCTCCCGTTGCAGGACGTTTCATTCTTCCTTTTTAAAAAGTATTGGCTTATTTTAAAAACAGCACAAACTATTTGCATTATTTCTTAAGAAAATAAGCATGTATAAACCAAAACTTAAAGACTAATATTTTGCAAACAAGCAATTATAAAAAAAAAAAAGTGTTCATTAAAATGAAAAGCCTAAGACGAGAATTATATTCATATATTACACAAAAGAGGCCCACTTTAATGGCATTCATTTTTGTGATACAAATTGCCTTATGGAAAGTAAACAGATCAAAATGGAAACAGCAGCTGTGGCTTAAAATTACCATCAAACACCAAAAAAAAAATCACTGAAAATAGCAATTAAGAGTGAAAATCTATTGATAGAGCTGACAAAGCTTCTTGCAATGCTAATATCATTATCAAATGCAAGAAGAATCATGGCAAATATATCAGATTATCGTGGCTACAATTTTTTTCCCTGTTTTTAAATTTTCTCATTTTATTAAATAAAAAGCTCTAAAATTTGCAGCCAATGACACTAAAATTTATGGGGTTTTTTAATATAGTCCTATGACAGGAATGTTTTGGGTGTTACTACCAGCAGGGTTGGTAGTAACTAATTCAACACTAACTTCATTGAAACTGAAGAGGAGATGGGTCTGATCCTCTTCCTTTCATAGTTCACCTGGTGCACACCTCTTATGTAAACTAGATTTTTTGCATGGTTTTATTCACATTTGTGCAGCCAATTCTTCTTCAGGAAGTGAGTTAGAGAGGGATAGAACTGAGCACAAATCTCAAGTGGAACAGGCAGTTGGCTCAGAACAGTGCTGCCCCACTTCCATGGTATTCTCTCCTCTGATCACCCCTCTCCTGTAGTGATACTCAGAATGCTTGAGAGAAAATGTGCTTAGATCTGGTTCTCTGCACAAATATATGTAAAAACACATTATGCAACAAATTCATTCCTATTGTCTTCATGGGAAGGGTTTCCTTCCTCGGTTTTATGATTACTGGACTGCATACAATATCTCTGTTATCACTTATTGACATAAAAATAGAGTTTATGTTGATATAAGCAATCATTTTACAATAAACATTGTTTTTTCTCAATTCCTGACTTCACTGACTCCCAGATATTAGGACCATATTTACAGTTTCATGTTAAGGCATGGATACATGGGATTAATTGAATATATGGAAAAGGGACAGAGACATTGTAGTGCTTAATGTTAATGCAATTGGGCCTAAACTAGGAGAGTAAGAATTATTCATTTCACAGATGGAATACAAAGATTTATAGGATGAATAGAGACCTGCAAGCTTCCCAGCAATAAATAAGTAGAAAATTATATCTGATAAACAAATTTGAGAGCTGAGAATAATGTTTTCAAGATGATACTTCTGTCAACAGAGGAAGCAGAACCAGAATTCTCATTTACAGTTAATTTTAAAGTGCTAAGCATCACTTAGGCAGTCTTGATATTGAAATAAAACTAAATTCTCCTGAACTATTCCCCCTTTGCACCAGCTTGGAACCTAAACTATTCATCCAGAGGAAGGAAAACTCCAGTCTCTTTTCTTCTTAACCACAATAGAGACAAATACAATTCTCAAACCATACAAACCAGAGCTAAATGCTCTATTCTTGGCTTTCTTATAAAGTCTATTCACCTGTCCAGCTGCAAGATTCATGGGGCACAAAGGAAAGTGACTCAGAAGCTCTGTGTTTAGTGACAGTGTGAATTCTTATTGTTCTAGATCCCATCTCTACATCCAAGCTAATTTTTATAATTTTCATCCAGTGCAGATGGATACAGTATAGAACACATAGAAAGCAGTGAGGTAGACAATTGGAGCATCCATCTCCTCAATCAGTGTTTCAAGATATTAAATGACCTTACAGTAATCTACACTCACATCACTGTTGATATATCTTTCTTTATGAGCTTCTCAGTTTTGAAGTCTTACCAATAAGACTTCCAGAGATGTAGCTGAGAAAATGGTTGCTCTCACTGTATTCTGTGAAAATTTGGGGACTTATGACACTCCTTCAACTGCATTTTAAAAGTTACATTACTATCAATGCTCAGAAGACAGCTTCTGGCCCCAGAGTCATCTCAACTGTCAAGAATTTCAAAACATGAAACTCAAAGTAGTTTGTGTTGAAACAAATCATGATACTACCACAACTAAAAATTATTAACTATTTAACACTTGGATTATCTAAGGCCTGAACCAGGAATGAACAGTATGACTAACATACCTGTTTTATCAGATCTGTTTCTGAACTCTTTTTTGCTACAATGGGCTGACCCACCAGCCATTTCAGCAATAATTTTATCAGATTTTCAAAAAACTTCAGAGAACTTGTGGCATTTTCTACTTGCCTCACATATTACATTGAAGTCTATACCACTTGGAACTGAGAGTTAGGTTAGGTCCATCAGTTGAACTGTGGCACAAATTTGTCTCTTCTACTCAGAAGGATGACTTCAAAAGTAATTTTACCAGGGGGAGTCTGATTCCACATGCAAAAGACTGCA